>NC_090379.1:14603985-14831154 GCF_036365525.1 Heterodontus francisci
CTCCTTGATGCCATACTTGGTCAAATGCTGACTTGATGTCAAGGGCAGTCATTCTCACCTCCCCTCTGGAGTTATGTTTGGACAACGACTGTAATGAGGTCAGGAGCTGAGTGGCCCTGGCGGAACCCAAACTGAGCATCAGTGAGCAGGTTATTGCTGAGCAAGTACCTCTTGATAGCACTGTCAACGACATGACCAGAAGTAGCAGTAGGTACATGACTGAATTGGCAGCTTCCATCCAGTGTGCATTTTGTATGAAAGCAATTTTTCATTGTAAGGGACTAGATCATGTGCAGTGATTAGTTTAAAGCAACTGAATTCCAAGCAATACAGGACCAGGCTGAGTGTAGAAAGATCAATGGAACTATCCAGCAATCCATTTTCTTAGTTTGTTTTGTCTTTTGTTTGGACAAGTCTGTTGGATGTAGATAAGTAATTGACCACTAATCCTCCAACATGTTTCAGCATGAGTCTGGAGTCTGTATTTCTTTACACTGCCACTTCTTAGTCACTAAACTAATGCTTCATAGGAGTGTGCATTATGTAATTTAAAAAAAAAGGATGTATTTGCTTATTTGTTTAGATTTAATTCTATTATACATTTCTATATTTAATGCTTATCCTCAGCATATTTTTCACCCATAAAGTGCAGGTTTAAAATCACTGTAATATTGTAGCCAACTCTCTTTACTTAATAGTATTGCTACCCTGAAGTGCCTTTTATTTGCTTTTCTACTAATAGCAAATCCACACAATATGTTTCAAGGTACAATGTTGTTGCTGTAGTTTTTTTTAACGCTATGTTAAAAACTCTGTATTCTGAGTGGGTGGAAGGTGGAATTTGGAACAGGCAATGACAAATAGTGGAAGTGTAAAGAAAATAGACTTTGTATTTTCCACCTATGCTGGGCTCTGGCTTCCATTGTTGCTAAGGATATCCAGGCTATGCAGAAGTGAAAAGACTGGGATTTTGCTACTACAAGGCTTGCTGAAAGATCAGGTCAGTTTTTTTAATGGTGCATAGTCAGTCTGCCTGTTCTGAGGCTGGTGTCTACTTTGCATCATGAATGGTGCAGGTGTTTCGTGAATACTTTGTATCTATCCTTACCAAGTAGATGATGATGTCAGGTCATGGTGAAAGAGGAGGTAATTCAGAAATTAGAAGGGTTTAAGATTGATAAGGGGGTGGTATTGGATTAGGCTAGCTGTGCTTACAGTTGATAAGGCACCAGGCCCGATGAGATGCATCGAAGGATACTGAGGGAGGTGAGAATGGAAATTGCAGGGGCACTGGCCATAATTTTCTAGTCTTGCTTGGATTCGGGGGTGGTGCCAGAGGACTGGAGAATTGCAAATGTTACACCCTTGTTCAAAAAAAGATACCAAGATAAGTCCAGCGACTATATGCCTGTCAGTTTAACCTCAGATGGAGAAGCTTTTAGAAATGATAATTTGGGACAAAATTAATCATCACCTTGGGCAAATGGGAGTTAAGTAGGGAAAGCCAGCATGGATTTGTGTTTAACTAACTTGCTGGAGTTTTTTTGATGAGGTAACAGAGAAGGTTGATCAGGGTAATACTGTTGATGGGGTGTACATGGACTTTCAAAAAGCATTTGATACAGTGCCGCACAACAGACTTGTGAACAAAGTTCATGGAAGAAAAGGGATAGTAGCAACATGGATACATTAATGGCTGAATGACAGCAAACAGAGAGTAATGGTTCATGGATATTTTTTGGACTGGAGGAAAGGTTATAGTGGACTTCCCCAAAGGCTGGTGTCAGGACCCTTGTTGTTCCAGATATATATTAATGACCTGGACCTTGGTGTACAACTTGAAAATGCCCTTTATTTCTACCCTGCTTCCTGTCTGTTAACCAATCCTCCATCCATGCTAATATATTGCCCCCCAACTTGATGAGTCCTTATCTTGCATATTCACTTTTTGTGTGGCACCTTATTGAAAGCCTTTTGGAAATTTGAGTATACTGCATCCTCTATTTCTGGTATGTAATTTGTGTCTTCTGTGAAGACAGACAAAATATTTATTGAATGTCAGCCATTTTCTCATTCCCATGATAATTTGATGTTTCTCCCTCTGAGGGATCAATATTAATTTTAGCTACTCTCCTTTTGATATACTTGGTTAAAGCTCTTACAATCTGATCCTGGCTAGTTACTCTCATTCTATTTTTTTCCCCTTTTTATCAACTTTTTGGTGGCCCTTTACTGGTTTCTAAAACACTCACAACCCCCAGGCTTTCTACTATTCTTTGCAACATTATAAGTCTCCTCTTTTAATCTAATACTATCCTTAACCTCCCTAGTAAGCCACAGATGGATCTCGCTTGCTGATTTTTTTTTTAAATAAGGTGCATTTTTGTTGAACATTTTGAATTGCATCTTTAAATGTTTCACACTGTTTACACCATACTTTTTAGTTTATTTACCCAATCAACCTTAGCCAGCTCTTCTCTTATACCTATGTAATTGATTTTGTTTAAGTTTAAGATTCTTGTTTGCGACTGGAGTATGTTGCTTTCAAACTTAATATATATTATGAAAACTTTCTCCTCGAGGATCTTTTATTATGAGATTGCAAATTAAACCTGCCTCATTGCACAGTACTAGATACAAGAGAGCTTTATCCCTATTTAGTTTCATGAAACTGTCATGAAAGCATTCTACAAAGTCATCTTCCAGACTCTATTTACCAATTTGATTTGTCCAGTCTGTATGAAGATTAAAGTCCCCCGCAATTATTCCATTGTGCTTGTTACAAATTCCAATTATTTCTTGCTTAATGCTCTATCCAACAGTATAACTACTGTTGGAGGCCTATAAACTACTCTCACTAGTGTTTTCTGACCCTTTTTATCTTAATCTCTACCCATACTGATTGTACTTCCTGATCTTCTGAGCCAAGATTGTTTCTCACTAATGTTCTTTTGCCATCCTTTGCAATCAGAGCTACTCCTCCTTTTCCATTCTGTCTGTCGTTTTGAAATGTTGTGTTGCCTGGCATATTTATTTCCCAACGTTGGTCACCTTGTAACCATACCTCTGTAATGGCAATTAGATCTAAACCGCGATTTCATCTTATTGCGAATCCTTCAAGCATTCAGATAATTTAATTTTTCTAGTACTGTTCTTTGCATGGACCTTGTTCACTGATGCATGATGACCCTTAAACTCTCTCTCTTCCTGTCCCAGTCTGCTTTACCCAAATCGCTACACTGCTCTATTGCCTCAACTTTTGTCTTTAGGTTTCTAAATCTCCCTTCACCTGACTTTCTGACCCCCCCCCCCACCCTGCCACTGCCACCCACTCTTTTAAAGCCCTATCCACAGCCCTAGTTATGATTCACCAGGACACTAATCCCTGCCTGGTTTAAGTGGAGTCCATACCAGCGGAACAGCTCCCTCTTTCCCCAGTATTGGTGTCAGTGCCCCATGAATCGAAGCCCCTTCTTTCCACAGCACCTTTTGAGCCACATGTTTAATTCTTTGATCTGCTTGACCCTATGTCAATTGGCTTGTTCCTCCGGTAACAATCCAGAGATTATTGCCTTTGAAGTTCTACATTTTAATTTGGATCCTAAGTCCTCAAACTCACTCAAGTAGAAGCAGGAATGATGTTCTGCTATGCTATTGGTTCTTCCATGGACCATGCCAGCTGGATCCTCCCCATCCCACTCCAAGTCCTTTCTAGCCGCGACGACATGTCACTGGGCAGGAAGCACGACCTTCAGACCTCCTGGTCGCGGCTGCAGATTACTGTATCTATCCACTGGACGATACTGTCCTCTATCACTACCACATTTCATTTTGCTCCCCCACTTGAATGGCTTCCTGCACTATGATGCTATGGTCAGTTTGCACATCCACACAGGTAGCAAGTACCTCGTACCTGTTGGTCACGGGAAGGCTCATCCATCACTACATCTTGGATTCCCATGCCTGCGAGACTTGCAGTCGCACCCACTTGTCCCTGACCATTGACCAACTCTAAAGTTCTACTTAATTTAAGGGGTGTGACTGCCTCCTGGAACCAAGTGTCCGGGTAACTCTCCTCCTCCTTGATGCCCTGCAACGTCTGCAGCTCAAACTCCAGCTTAACAACTTTGAGCTGAAGTTGCTCCAGCCACAGACGCTACCAGATATGATTGTCTGGGATCATTGTACTTTCCACAACCTCCCACGTGTTGCAGTCATATGGTCCACCTGCCCTGCCATGTCTGTTTATCCTTATTTATTTATTTGATTAATAAACGCGCAGTGGTTAGCACCGCAGCCTCACAGCTCCAGCGACCCGGGTTCGATTCTGGGTACCGCCTGCGTGGAGTTTGCAGGTTCTCCCTGTGACCGCGTGGGTTTTCGCCGGGTGCTCCGGTTTTCTCCCACAGCCAAAGACTTGCAGGTTGCTAGGTAAATTGGCTGTTATAAATTGCCCCTAGTATAGGTAGGGGAATTGAGGGAAGGTGGGGGTGTGGTAGAAATATGTGATTAATGTAGGATTAGTATAAATGGGTGGTTGATGGTCGGCACAGACTCGGTGGGCCGAAGGGCTTGTTTCAGTGCTGTATCTCTAAATAAAAAAAATGTCGTCGAGTGATAGCAAGGTAGAATTTCCTAGCATGTGGACAAAAGAATACTCACCAGCTAACTGGATGTAAAATAAAAAGCAGCACCTCCTTCTCCCCCTGCAGTGAATTCCCACTTGCATCAAATTCCTGACTTTAGCACTCAGTTTACAAAGCACCCGAATCTGTGCTGTAGCAACTGTCTATTTATACAGAAAGCTTATGACTCTCACCCAATTTACAACTGCTGAAGATTGCAGTCTGGAGTGGGTAGGGGGTGGATTTGGAGTGGTAGTGGGCGTGGTGCCTCAACTGTGCACCCTCTGGGGAAGTGTAGAATTGCTCACAGCAACTTTTAGATTTCTACATTATTCTTCACTTTTTTTATTCATTCTTGGGATAGCAAGACCAGCATTTATTGCCCATCCCTAAATGCCTTTAAGAAGGTGGTGGTGAGCCGCCTCCTTGAACCGCTGCAGCCCATGTGGTGTAGGTACACACAGTGCTAGTAATGAATTGCTATAACTGTATGGCTTGCTGTCCATTTCAGAGGGCAGTTAAGAGTCAACCACATTGCTGTAGATCTGGAGTCATGTGTAGGCCAGATTGGGTAAGAATGGCAGATTTCCTCCCCTGAAGGACATCAGTGAAAAAAATGAGTTTTTACAACAATCCAGTAGTTTCATGATCATTATTAATGACAGTAGTGCTTTATTCCAGATTTATTAATTGAATTTAAACTCCCACGGTGGGGTTTGAACTCATGTCTCCAGAACAATGTTACTCGCCCAGTAACATTGCCGCAATGCAACCATACCCACAAATATGCAGACTCCAGAACTTGCTGTCAGTTTCAGTGGAGTAATGAGGGTGAACGTTGACAGTTTTGTGTCATTGCCACCTCAAAATCCAGGCCAGTAAGTTTTTAAGTATTAGTGACTAGATAGCCAATGTGGTCAAATGGCAGTTAAACATCAAGTTTCTTTATTGTCTCTGAAGATAGCTTTAGCGATCCTGCCCTGGTACAGAAAGCCCAGGGTGTCACTGTGTACTCGGCAGGAATGTGAAAAGAATTTTTAAAAAATTGAACAGTTCTGTAGTATTTTTCTTGCTGCATCAGCTGAGAGGATAAGTGGAAGACACAAGGTTCTCCTTTGAAGTGATTGCGAAGAAGTGCATAAGTTGGTGATTAATCTGTGGTATTTTTAAAGAAAATATCTCTGCTTAAAATGTTGTTTCACTGCTATTATCATCTAGTAATTGTAATGTGTGCAGTACAAAACCTTCAGATAATGTATAACTAAAAAGTACTTTTGGTTAGAGTGAAATTCTAATTGCTTAAATGGATAGGCACTGTTTGGAGACTGTAAACTGATGCCATTTTCTATTGTGTTTCAAGGTTCTTAGCTCAGACCTAGAGAAAAGAGAGAAGCAGCAATTGAGGATGTTGAGCCAGCTTCAGGAAATTCAGAACCGTTATGATGACTGCATGCAAGATCGTAAGTCTGCAGATTTGGAGATTGTAGATTTAACCCGTCAGCTGAAAGAGTCTAGTGTGGAAGCTGACAGATGCAGGACTCAGTTGAAAGAAGTAGAGCTCCTTCGAATGGAGAGTGAAAAGAAGAAAGATGAATTGAAAATAAAAGCTCAGGAGTCCATCAAACAATGGAAGGTCAAATGCAAGAAATTGGAGCGTGATGTGGAAAAGCAGAAGGAGATCATTGATCAACGGACGGAGCAGCTCAATCAAGAGAATAAAGAGAAACAGGCACTCCAGGGTCAACAAACAGTGGCATTGAATCAGATGGAGAACCTCCGTAAAGAGCTCAATGACGTCTTACTAAAACGGGCACAGCAGGAGGAGGATATGCGATGGAAGGATGTGGAGCTCAATGAGTTGAAGTCGGGGCTGCTGGACTTGGATGGAAAGCTGCGTGATTCTAAGGAGTCTTTGAGCAAACTGGAGGTTGACCTGCACAAGCAGTGCATGTTGCACACGCAGACCAAAGAGGAGAAGCAGCACCTGGAGGATGAGTTGATGGCCTTGAGCAGGCAGAATGAAAAGGGTCAGGAGAAGGTCTTAGAAATGCAGCGTGTGAACTCCGAGTTAAGTGCCATTCGATCTGAACTGAGTACTAAACTGGCTCAGGAAGAGAAATCGAACAAAGAAATTAGAAAGAGCATCTCGGAAGCCCAGGCAAAGCAGGTCTTTGCCCAAGAGGAGCTTGCTTCCCTTAAAAGCCAATTGAAGTTGGAGAGGGATGCACACCAACAAGAACTTGCGGGCATCAGATCCGAAATGCAGACCTTAAGAACTAAACATGAAAAGAATATGCAGGAAGTACTTAAACAATTTCAGCAAGAACGGGATAAATTAGAAAACAGCATCAGTGAGCTAAAGGTAAGGGTAGTTAATTGGCAATAGAAGAGATTTTTTAAAAGTTACAGTTTCACAAGCAATAAATGCATCCCTCATTTGGTTTTGCTCTTGAAAGAAAAAGAAATCTCTCTTTTGTAGTGTGTCCTCAGGGCATCCCAGAGCACTTCACAGTCTGTTAAGCGCTTTATTTGAAGGTAGGAACAGGACTAAGCCATTCAAAATTTCGAACCAAAGTGAAGGTTTTGTCCTGGTTGGGCAGATTGTGCCACAGAGACTTGGGAAGTGCAGTCACTGTTGTAGGCAAATGCAATAGCCAATTTGCACACGTTAAGGCTGGGAACCAGTAATGAGAGAAATGACCAGATAAACTGTTTTAGTGATGTTGGTTGAGGGTTAAATATTGGCCAGGACCCTGGGAAAACATCCATGCTTGTCTTCAAATAGTACCATGGGATCTTTTACTTCCACCCAAGAGAGCAGGTGGGGCGTCAGTTTTAAAACCTCATCCAAAAAAGGCTACTTCCAAGGGTGCAGCACTCCCTTGGTACTGCACTACAGTGTCAGCCTTTATGTTGTGCTCATCTCTGGAGTGAGATGTGAGCCCACGACCTTTTTACTCAGAGGCAAGAATTCTACCACTGAGCCAAGGCTGATACTTAACTTTGTGATTACTGGTTAACATCTAACCTCTTCATGACTGTTGAATTGGATAGTTAAAATTGCAATGAGTTGTTGCGATATAATTTTCCGAGCGTACATGTTGGATCTAAAGAAACCCACTTGTAAACTGCTGTTTAATTTTGTGTTTAGGGATGATCCCGCTTCTACTGAAAAATATTTTCCCCCCACATCATGTATCCTACCTGGCTGACAATAGGGAGGCAGTAAGCTTTGAGTCCTTCACCCATGCTACTCTGAAACTAAATGGAGATGTGCACACCTGACAGGTTGACTCGGAAGTACTCAATTGTTACTGCAAAAGTGGGGCTATCCTGGAGCTGGGATGGGCATATGTGTAAAAAAAAAGAAAAAGACTGTAGCCCTGCAGGGAATCCTAGAAGAGAAGGATGGTGAATTTGGACTGAGCAGAGATTTATGATGTTGACAAAGCATTCACTTATAATGCACGTTTAAAAGTACAGAGAACAATAAGGGCAGTTTCTTCTGAGTTCCATAATACCTTATTGTTTCCATTTGGGGATTTGGGAGAAAATCGAGGTGAGTAATAATTTTCTGGCTGTCCAGTTTTCATTTACTAAACTGGACTCAAACTGAAACAGTGGCACATTGTGGCTCAAACAACATCAAACTTTATCTGATACTATTAAGTATCCTGATTCTATATTATAATAATAGAACCAAACTTGCATTGTGAGATTCATTGATTGAGGCCCTCTTTAATATTGTAAAAAGGATGACTATAAGGTCCCATTTCTCTTTTTCGTGAGTGCCAATCAGACTTTTACACTGTGTAAATTACAGGTTGATGGCCTGGTAGCATTGAGCTGCAGAGATAATCATGAGTAAAGAAAGAAAGACAGACTTGCTTTTATATAGTGCCATTCACAACCTCAGACGTCCCAAAGCATTTTACATTTAATGAGTTACTTCTGAAGTGTAGTCACTGTTGTAATGTAGGAAACGCAGTAGCCAATTTGGACTTGACATGTACTGGACTGTTTTCTTTCACTGTCGCTGGGTCAAAATCCTGGAACTCCCTTCCTAACAGCACTGTGGGTGTACCTACACCACATGGGCTGCAGAGGTTCAAGAAGGCAGCTCACCACCACCTTCTCGAGGGCAATTAGGAATGGCCAATAAATGCTGGCCGAGGACACCCACATCTCATGAAAGAATAAAAATAGATTCTTTGCCCCTTAATTTCTACCTTTTTGTAAAAAGTGCAGAATATAGTCTGCAAGTGTTTGTCACTTTATGACAAGTTGCCATTCATCAACTTAAGATACAATAATTGCCTTTGGAAATGTTGATCATTGCTACTACTTTGTTGTACTCCTTAGACCGAGTTAGCGGATCACAAGAATTTGGCAAAAACACAGCGACACCAGATGGAAAAGGTCAAAACAGAATGTAACAAGCTCACAGAAGAGCTAATTCAGGGTGAGGCGGAAAACACAAAGCTCAGGAGGAAGTACCATTTGCTAAAGCAAGAACTGGAAGAAAAGGTAAGCGGTTCCCTGGGTGTGAAATTTGTACCTGAAATGCCATCACAATTTGCTTCCACATGAAGCCATCTTGGAATGTGGCAGTTTGTGAATCAAAGATTGCATTTATTAAGACCTTTCAGGACATCTCAAAACACTTCACTGCTAATCCATTATTTTGGAGGGTAGTCACTGTTACGTCGGCGACAACAGCAGCCAATTTACACACTGCAATGTTCCTTAAACAATAATGAGCTGGATGGCCACATATTCTGTTTTATGTTGGTTGAGGGGTGAAAGTTGGCCAGCGCACTGGGATAGCTTCCTTCTGGGTTGTCTAGTTTGGCTATACATTTGTTGTTCTCTTCAGATGACTAGTGGAGACACGAGGTGCCTCCTGTAGCAGATCTTAGTGGACAGGTTGATGTGATGTGTTCCATGGTCTGGGACTCGTGGCCACAATTGCACCTCGGGTTGTCGCTCACTTTCCCCGAAGAACAGGCGGCCGCATTGTCCGTTCCCTGTGCGGATTTGGTTGAGTGTTCTCCATTGTTTTCGAGTGCGGTCGAAGCCGGAGAGATCTGATGTTGGATCAAAGATGAGGTTTTTTTTTATGCTGCATGTGTTTCACGATTCCATCCATCTGGATAGTGGGTTGATTCTAGCCCCATTCAGCTGCTGTTTCCCAGAATGGACGGCATGATTTTAAGCACTTTCTTTGTAGGTTTCTCAAGTCTTCCCGGATGGGAAGGTCAGTGTATTATGCCGAGAGGTCTTTTACATCCACCTGAACAGGCAGTCAGGGCCTCGCTTATTATCTCATTCAAAAGATGGCACCTCTGACAATGCAGTGCTCTATCAGTACAGCCTAAGTTATATGCTCAAGTTCAGAAATCAATGTTTCACTAACCTCTACCGCTTTAGCGGATAAATTTGTCAGCTGATGTGGTTCTGAGTGATACAGACCAAGAAGGTTTCATGATTGAATCCCTGTCTGTGCTGAGATAGCTGAATTGGACCAGGAAGGTAATTGGTACAGCATCCCAGGGATAGGAATGGGAAAATTTAGCCAATCCTCATCTATATCCAGTGACCCATACAGGAGAGCATGAATGTTAGATAGAGACCAGATCAAGCTCAGCTTTGATGCCCACGAGCTCGAATGGCTTGTTAGCAGTTACTTTGAAAAAATAGGAGCATAGGAATAAGAGTAGGTCATTCAGCCCCTTGGACCTTCTGCCATTCATTGAGATCATGGCTGATGTTTCCTAACTTCATCCAGCTGCCTTTTCTCCATATCTCTTTGTACCCTTGACTAGCAAAAATCTATAGATCTTGGCGTTAACACTATTTATTAAGCTAGCATCTACTTTTTACAAACTTCTAGCACCATTTCGTGTGAAAAATTATTTCCTAACTTCTCTCCTGTGTGCCCTGGCACTGATTTTAAGGTTATGTCCCCTTGTTCTAGTCTTCCCCACGTTTCTCTCTATCTACCCTATTCTTTTCAAAATCCTAAAATCTAAATCAAATCGCATTTGACCTTTTTAAATTTCAGGGAATACAAACTTAATTTATGTAATCTCTCCTTGTAATGTAACCCTTGGAGCCCTGGTAATATTCTGTTGAAACTGCACAGCACTCTTTCGAAGGCCGACACATCCTTGCTAAGCTGCAGTGCACAGTACTCTAGATGTGGTCTAACCAGGACTTGGTATGACTGTAGCAAAACTTCCTCCCCTTTATATTCTAGCCTTCTATTCATAAAGGCTAACATTCCATTAGACCTTTTGATTGTTTTTTGAACCTGACTATGACATTTTAGTGATCTTTTTATATGGACCCCTACATCTCTTTGGACCTCCACTGTTCTATCTTTTCACTATTTATCTAATACTTAGATCTATTCTGTTTTTGGTCCAAAATGGATTACATCACACGTGCCTGATTTCTGTGTGCCACACTTTTGCCCACACACTTAATTTATCAATGTCTCTGTAATTTTAAGCTCCCATGGGCACTACTTACCATGCCACCAATCTTGTGTCATGATAAACTTGGATAGATTATATAGGGGAGGCGGTGGCGTAGAGGTATTGTCACTGGACTAGCAACTCAGAGACCTAAGGTATTGCTCTGGGGATATGATTTTGAATCCCACCACAGCAGAGATGGAATTTGAATTCAATTAATAAATAATCTGGAGCTAAAAGCTAGTCTAATGATGGCCATGAAGCCATTGTCGATTGTTGTAAAAACCCATCTGGTTCAGTTAATGTCCTTTAGGGAAGAAAATCTGCTGTCCTTACCTGGTCTGGCCTACATGTGACTCCAGAGCAATGTGGTTGATTCTTACATGCCCTCTGAAGTGGCCTAGCAAGCCACTCGTTGTATCTAACCGCTACGGAGTCGATAAAGAACGAAACCGGATGGAGCACCTGGTATAGACTTAGGCACCGGAAACGGCAATGGCAAACCCAGCCCTGTCGACCCTGCAAAGTCCTCCTTACTAACTTCTGGGGGCTCGTGCCAAAGTTGGGAGAGCTGTCCCACAGACTAGTCAAGCAACAGCCTGACATAGTGATACTCATGGAATCATACCTTACAGAAAATGTCCCAGACACTGCCATCACCATCCCTGGGTATCTCCTGTCCCACCGGCAGGACAGACCCATCAGAGGTGGTGGCACAGTGGTATACAGTCGGAAGGGAGTTGCCCTGGGAGTCCTCAACATTGACTCCGGACCCCATGAAGTCTCATAGCATCAGGTCAAACATGGGCAAGGAAACCTCCTACTGATTACCACCTACCGCCCTCCCTCAGCTAATAAATCCTTAATGTTGAACATCACTTGGAGGAAGCACTGAGGGTGGCAAGGGTGCAGAATGTATTCTGGGTGGGGGACATCAATGCCCATCACCAAGAGTGGCTCAGTAACACCTCTACTAACTGAGCTGGGCGAGTCCTAAATGACATAGCTGCTAGATTGGGTATGCGGCAGGTGATGAGGGAACCAACAAGAGGGAAAAACATACTTGACCCCGTCCTCACCAATCTGCCTGCCGCAGATGCATCTGTCCATGACTGTATTGGTAGGATTGGCCACTGCACAGTCCTTGTGGAGACAAAGTCCCACCTTCACATTGAGGATACCCTCCACTGTGTTGTGTGGCACTAGCACTGTGCTAAATGGGATAGATTTCGAACAGATCTAGCAATGCAAAACTGGGCATCCATGAGGCGCTGTGGGCCATCAGCAGCAGCAGAATTGTACTCAACCACAACATGTAACCTCAGGGCCCAGCATGACCCCACTCTACTGTTACCATCAAGCAGGGAGACCAACCATGATTCGATGAAGAGTGCAGGAGGGCATGCCAGGAGCAGCACAAGGCATACCTCAAAATGAGGTGTCAACCTGGTGAAGCTACAACACAGGGCTACTTGCGTGCCAAACTCTGTAAGCACTATGCAAAGACAGAGCTAAACGACTCTATAACCAACGGATCAGATCTAAGCTCTGCAGTCCTGCCACATCTAGCCGTGAATGGTGTTAGACCATTAAACAACTAACTGGAGGAAGTGGCTCCACAGATATCCACATCCTCAATGATGGGGGAGTCCAGTACATCAGTGCAAAAGATAAGGCAGAAGCATTTGCAACAATCTTCAGCCAGAAGTGCCAAGTTGATGATCCATCTCGGCCTCCGCCTGAAATCCCCAGCATCACAGACGCCAGACTTCAGCCAATTCAATTCACTCCACGTGATAGCAAGAAACAATTGAAGGCACTGGATGCTGCAAAGGCTATGGGCCCTGACCGCATTATGACAATAGTACGGAAGACCTGTGCTCCAGAACTTGCCGCGCCCCTAGCCAATCTGTTCCAGTACAGCTGCGACGCTGGCTTCTACCCGGCAATGTGGAAAATTGCCCATGTATGGCCTGTCCACAAAAATCAGGACAAGTCCATCCCGGCCAATTACCGCCCCATTAGTCTACTCCCAATCATCAGTAAAGTGATGGAAGGTGTCATCGACACTGCTATCAAGCAGCACTTGCACAGCAATTACCTGCTCAGTGATTCTCAGTTTGGCTTCTGCCAGGTCCACTCAGCACCTGACCTCAATCCAGCCTTGGTTCAAACATTGACATCAAGGCAGCATTTGACCAAGTATGGCATCAAGGAGCCCTAGCAAAACTGAAGTCAATGGGAATCGGGGGGAGAAAACTCCGCTGGTTGAAGTCATACCTAGCGCAAATGAAGATGTTTGTGGTTGTTGGAGGTCAGTCATGTCAGCTCCAGGACATCACTGCAGGAGTTCCTCAGGGTAGTGTCCTAGGCCCAACCATCTTCAGCTGCTTCATCCATGACTTTCCTTCAATCATAAAATCAGAAGTGGGGATGTTCGCTGATGATTGCACAACGTTCCGCACCATTTACGACTCCTCAGATACTGAAGCAGTCTGTGTAGAAATGCAGCAGGACCTGGACAATATCCAGGCTTGAGCTGATAAGTGGCAAGTAGCTTTTGCGCCACATAAGTGCCAGGCAGTGACCATCTCCAACAAGAGAGAATCTAACCATCTCCCCATGACATTCAATGACATTACAATTGCTGAATCCTCCACTATCAGCATCCTGGCGATTAGTGTTGACCAGAAACTGAACTGGAGTAGCCATTGAAATACTGTGGCTACAAGAGCAGATCAGAGGCTAGGAATCCTGTGGCGAGTAACTCACTTCCTGACTCCCCAAAGCTTGTCCACGATCTACAAGGCACAATCAGTAGTGTGATGGAATACTGTCCACTTGCCTGGATGGGTGCAGCTCCAACAACACTCAAGAAGCTCGACATCATCCAGGACAAAGCAACCTGCTTGATTGGCACCCCATCCACAAACATTTACTCCCTCCACCACCGCGCACAGTGGCAGCAGTGTGTACCATCTACAAGATGCACTGCAGCAATGCACAAAGGCTCCTTAGACAGCAGCTTCCAAACAGGTGACCTCTACCACCTCGAAGGACAAGGGCAGCAAATGCATGGGAACACCATCACTTGCAAGTTCCCCTCCAAGCCACACACCATCCCGACTTGGAACTATATCGCCGTTCCTTCACTGTCGCTGGGTCAAAATCCTGGAACTCCCGTCCTAACAGCACTGGTGCAGGTATACCAAGAAGGCAGCTCACCACCACCTTCTCAAGGGCAATTAGGGATGGGCAATAAATGCTGGCCTAGCCTGCGATGCCCTCATCCCCATGAATGAATTAAGAAAATTTGACTATTGTGTTATCTAATTCACTAATAAATATATGGAACAGTTGAGGCCCAGCACAGATCCTTGTGGGGCACCACTAGTCACTTCCTTCCAATTCAAGTACATACCCCCATTACCCTTACTCTTTGTTTTCTACTGCCCAACTAATCTCCTAACCAGGCCAATAATTTGCCTCTAATTACATGAGCTTTAATTTTAGCGAGCAGTCTCTTGTGTTGAACCTTATTGAACGCCTTTTGGAAGTCCAGATAATCTACATCCATAGATATTCCGCTGTTTACTACTGATGTTACTTTCTCAAAAAATTCAGTTAGGTTTGTTAGAAATGACTTGCCCTTTACAAATCCTTGATGGCATTCTGCGATCAGCTGAAAATGTCTTTACATGCACTGTCACTGTGCCGTTAATTATAGATTCCAAAAACTTCTCCACAAAAGATGCCGGACTAACAGGTCCATAATTTCCTGGTTTCTCTCACTCACCTGTCTTAAATAATGCTGTTATGTTTTCAATTTTCCAATCTGAAGGGACAATTCCTGAATTGAAAGACCTTGATGATGAAGAATTGACACTTTGGTGGTCCCACTGGCAGGACAGACTCATCAAATGTGGTGGCACAGTGTATACAGTCGGGAGGGAGTTGCCCTAGGAGTCCTCAACATCAACTCCAGACCCTATGAAGCCTCATGGCATTAGGTCTCGGAAAAGGAATGAAACTGGACAGACCACTCGGCATCGGCCTTGGCACTGGAAAGGACAACGGCAAACTCAGCCCTATCGACCCTGCAAAGTCCTCCTTACTAACCTGTGGAAGCTTGTGCTAGAATTGGGAGAGCTGTCCCACAGACTAGTCAAGCAACAGCCTGACATGGTCATACTCAGAATCATAACTTACAACAATGCCCCAGACACCACCATCACCATCCTTGGGTATGTTCTGTCCTACCAGCAGGTCAAACCCACCAGCTGTGGTGGCACAGTGCCATACAATCAGGAGGGAATTGCCTTGGGAGTCATGAGACAGCTCACCACCACCTTCTCGAGGGCAATTGGGATGGGCAACAATTACTGACTTTGCCAGTGATGCCCACATCCCATGAAATGAATAAAAATAACTTATCCACTCCCTTTATACTTTTACATTGTGTTTTTAACCAATTCCTTTTTATATTGTTCAGTATTTTAGTCACTTATGGTGGAGCATTCCATGTTTTGTAGCCTTCAAATTTCTTTCAACTGCCCCGTCATTCTCTTGTGATAAATGTTGATTCCATATCGCCTTATTCACTAACCAGTGGAGACAATCTCTCACTATTTACATTCACAAAAACTTTCAGAATTTGGAAATATCTGTTAGATTCTCCCTTACCACCTTCATTTCCAGTGAAAAAGCCTCAATTTTGAATCTGTTCTTCATGACAATGATTTCTCATTCCTGGTATAATTCTGGTGAATCCTTGCCGTACTTTCTTTCCTATAATATGTCTAATACAACACACTGTTTCACCTGTGACCTAGCCAGTGTCTTGTAAAAAAAATTAACATCTTCTCTTTGCTTTTGTATGAAATGTTCCAAAAAAACCCCAACAGTCCATTTATCTTTCATGGCCTTTGCTGCCTGTACTTGTGTGTCAGCTGTGGCTCAGTTTGTAGTACTCGCTCCACTGAGTCACATGCTTGTGGGTTAAAGCTCCACTCCAGGACTTGAGCGTAAAAATCAAGGCTGACCTTCCATTGCAGTCCTGAGGGAGTGCTGCACTGCTGGACGTGCTGTCTTTAGGATGAGATATTAAACTGAGGCCCTGCCTGCCCCCTCAGGTGGATGTAAAAGATCCCATGGCACTAATTCAAAGAAGAGCAGGGTGTTCTCCCTGGTGTCCTGGCCAATATTTATCCCTCAATCAACATCACAAAAACAGATTATCTGGTCATTATCACCTTGCTGTTTGTGGGAGCTTGCTGTGCACAAATTGGCATTTGCAACAGTGCATACAGTTCAAAAGTACTTTATTGGTTGTAAAGCATTTTGAGAAGTCAGGCGGTTGTGAAAAGCACAATATAAATGCAAGCCTTTTTTGCTTTTGAAAAATCTATATCCCTTTGCTCATCCATTCTACTACAGATCCACTCTGATTAGGGCACAACTCATTTCACTGTTCTTTTCCCCAAAATGTGATGATGCATATGTAGTACTTTTTTTACGGTTGCTGTATAACTCCAGGATCAGCACTTGCATTTCAGTCTGAAATGAACTGCATCAAAGGTCCCCATAAAAGTTACTGACCTGATTTCTGTTGGTCGTACCAGTTATCTTGGAGTGGAAGCAGACGATGAATGAGCTTTGGAAAAACAATAACCATTCACTTATTGTCTTTCACATTCTGTGGGCAAGGTAAGTTTATTCAGCTGGAGCACCTCGCTTCAAAATTATCAAGAACATTCACCAATTTGAAATTGTGTGGAAGTACGAAGACAAGAGGAGATTGGATTATCTCTCAAATTGCATCTGGAATTCTGCAAATTTTTGCAGAGTATAGATGCATTTATGGGTAGTTCTTGGACATTGCAAGCACGTTGTCCTTTTTTGTGAAAAGATTGCAGTTCAAAACTAAATATCAAATGTGACTAAATTGCCCTTCCTTGGTGGCTGAAAGACTATTTTTATAATGCACGGGCTTCATTAAATTTTGGGGAGTAACAGAAGGCATAATAAAAAGAGTAAGTGATATATTTTTCTGGAACCTTGGAAAGTTGTTTTATTAAAATTTACTGGTTATCTGTGGCATTAGACTGGGAAATTCTCTTGCTGCCTACCTCTAATGAAACCCTTTTAATGAGTTCCTGTGCAGTAATCCCAGTGCCTACTTATATGTGAAGTAATTTTTTTTTAAAGAAGAGCTTTCTTTATTTGCATTATCTTCATATTTGCAATAGTGGAGATAAATTTCCTGTCGCAACCAATTTCAAAAAATTGTAGAAGCTGAATCATTATTTGGGCTAAGTGCAATTTCAAAATGTGTCTATGTTGATTTGCAGCTGGGTACCTGCATAGGGATCTTAATTTGGATTAAACATAAAAGGTAATAGTAGGGCTTGACACCACCTTTTTCCAGGTACTTAATTTAGAAATTAGTGATGTAAAATTTGCACTTGACTAGGGAAGAAAACATTCCTTCAAATGTGATTAGCATTCATGATTTGTAGCAGAATCATTGCAGAGATCAAGCTGCCACATTGCCTCTGGTCATTTATCACTTAAGTAAGCCCTATGGACACTTGCACTACGTAATTAAGTTAAGCCTACGTGCTGAGCCCTCGTACCCGCGTAATAAATTAATCCTGGACCAATTGCAATTTTGTTCAGCTCCATTGCGGAGCTGCTGACATTTAATGCCAGCAGCCAATATTCACTTCAATTATTTTTTTAATGGTTCTTCATTACGGCTTTGTTGAGTGTTGACAGTTTAGCAGCGTTCGTGGAGCTTAACAAGTTTAAATTGTAGCGTCGTATTATTTCTATAAAACGCAGAATGGTTTGGAAGTGGCTAGTCATATTGTGGTTGTGCGTGATTCACTTATACAGAGAACACTGGATATCTGACAGTGATTACAAGGCAATCATTTCATTGGTTGGGATCAGATCATATATAAGTGCCATCAAGCAATTGTTTGACACACAAGATGAAATTATGGCCTCGAAATTGCTGACGTGCTCATTATTTTTATAACTTATTTGCTTTGGCAGTGATGCTCTCATTCTGGCTTATCTTTTGTGTTGTGCCGACAGTGCTACCATGGGATACACTGGCTCAAGTGTTTTGTGTGGTTAATATGCGATAATGTCCACACTATAGAATTAATGACTGATATAATCACTGAAGCTTACTAATTGTCCTAAAATTGATTACTGTAAAATAACACATTGGATGTTCTATACTCCCAGGTGTCATTTGTTCTTTTTGCAATAAAATTGGGCAATGGTGAGATGTTGCTAAACCATCCCCAAATAACACTTAATTTCTTAAGTGGGAGGAACTTGCCAAAAAGCAACTAACTATGCCATTTGAATAATTCTGACTAATTTCTGATTGGGTCTCTTGACTTATTGGTAGTAATCTCAATTGCTATTTTATCATATACTGCACATTTCCAGTAAGCGGAGCACTTTTGTATTCTGCCACTGGTTTCAGGTGATTGGCACTACGCCGGACTGCATGTTGCTCTCCCTGTTTACACTTGTATCAGGTGCTGGGCACAAGCAGAGCTAGTAAATTGTAATATCTAATTGTAGCTAGAGGATCATCTGCAATGGCTTCTCTTCTTACTCCTGCACTGTTACCTCTGATTTCCCCAAGGACCTATCCTGGGACCCCTCCTATTTCTCATCTACATGCTGCTCCTCAGTGAGATTATCCAAAAATAGAGTGTGCAGTTCTTCCAGGAATTACTGCGTAATCTCCTAAAGGATTCTGGTTGATTTCCTTCCTTTGCCCCCTCCCCCCACCGCCCCCCGCCTCCTCAGCCAGAGAAATATAGGAATTTCTGGATGAGAAAAGACCGACATCCATTTAGTTCGCCTTCTCTCATCCAGATGCAATGATAATGGAGTTGCTGACTAGGAGCTATCCTTGGCCCCCTCCTATTTCTCATCTACATGCTGCCCCTCAAAGATATTATCTGAAAACATGTCAGTTTCCACATGCACACTGACGACACCCAGCTTTACCTACTGCCATCTCTCTATTGGCCTTTCCACTGTCCACTAAATTATTAGATTACTTGTCCAACACCCAGCATTGAGCAGAAATCTTCCCCCCCCCCCAATTATATATTGGGAAAACTGAAGCCATTGTCTTGGGGGTGGGTGGGTATTTTATCCTGGTGGTGGGGATCTCGACATCGGGAGAAACTGATGCAGAGATCCCTGTGTCACCTCTTTTCCGGAGGCCCCGCCGAATTTAATGCCAATCAGGCAGTTAAGTGGACAGTGGCGGGCCTTCCATGGAATTAGGACCCCGTCGCTGGAACTCCTGCCTTTGGAGAGCTGCCCAACAATCTGAGGCTGGCAGCTGCAGCTGCCAAGGCAGTGGCTGCTGCTGGAGGTGACTGTCCTGGAGGCTTAGGAGTGTCACTGGAGCAAGGCCTCAGTTAGGTCAGGTTGGAAGGGGTCTCATGGGGTGGGGGTCGTTGGGTCAGCAGCAAGGGCAGGGGGTGGCCCTTAGCGGGCTTCCCTCGTTCAGGCACTATGTACCCTTTACTGAGTAACCACCCCCCCTCCCCCCACTGGAGTCAGGAAGCAGATGGCAAATCAGCAAATTGAAGGGAGCAAAAAAATTAAATTAAAAATTCTATATCTGAATGTGCGAAGCATCTGCAATAAGATAGATGAGCTAGTGGCATAAGTAGAGGTATATGGTTTAGATCTAATCGCCATTACAGAGACATGGTTACATGGTGATCAAGGTTGGGAAATAAATATTCCAGGGTGCACAATATTTCGGAAAGACAGACAGAATAGCAAAGGAGGAGGTGTAGCACTGATGCCAACGGATGACATAAGGGCATTTGTGAGAAAGGATCTGGCCTCAGAAGATCATGAAGTAGAATCAGTATGGGTGGAAATAAGGAATAGCAAGAATCAGAAAACACTGGTGGGAGTAGTTTTTAGGCCCCCTAACAGTAGTTATGTCATTGGACAGAGCATTAAACAAGAAATTATTGGCGCTTGTAACAAAGGCAATGTAATAATTGTGGGGGACTTTAATCTTCATATCGACTTCTTCTTTGGCCTCCTTATCTCGAGAGACGATGGTTAAGTGCTTAGAGGTGGTCAGTGGTTTGTGGAGCAGCGCCTGGAGTGGCTATAAAGGCCAATTCTAGAGTGAGAGACTCTTCCACAGGCGCTGCAGAAAAATTTGATTGTCGGGGCTGTTACACAGTTGGCTCTCTCCTTGCACTTCTGTCTTTTTTCCTGACAACTGCTAAGTCTCTTCGACTTGCCGCTCTTTACCCCTGACTTTCTGGCTGTCCGCCAGCTCTGCCGATCACTGGCAACTGACTCCCACGACTTGTGGTCGATATCACAGGACTTCATGTCGCGTTTGCAGACGTCTTTAAAGTGGAGATATGGACGGTTGGTGGGTCTGATACCAGTGACGAGCTCGCTGTACGATGCATCCTTGGAGATCCTGCCATCTTCCATGTGGCTCACATGGCCAAGCCATCTCAAGCGCCGCTGACTTAGTAAGGTGTATATGCTGAGGATGTTGGCTGCCTCGAAGACTTTTGCGTTGGAGATATGGTCCTCCCACCTGATGCCAAAGATTCTCTGGAGACAGCGAGGATGGAATGAGTTGAGACATCACTCTTGGCTGGCATACGTTGTCCAGGCCTCGCTGCCGTAGAGCAAGGTACTGAGGACACAGGCTTGAAACACTCGGACTTTTGTGTTCTGTGTCAGTGCGTCATTTTCCCACGCCCTCTTGGCCAGTCTGGACATAGCAGCGGACGCCTTTCCCATGCGCTTGTTGATTTCTGCATCGAGAGACAGGTTACTGGTGATAGTTGAGCCTAGGTAGGTGAACTCTTCAACCACTTCCAAAGTGTGGGTGCCTATTTTGATGGATGGAGCATTTTTGACGTCCTGTCCCATGATGTTTGTTTTCTTGAGGCTGACTGTTAGGCCAAATTCATTGCAGGCAACCGCAATCCTGTCAGTGAGTCTCTGCAGACGCTCTTCTGTGTGAGATGTTAATGCAGCATCGTCAGCAAAGAGGAGTTCCCTGGTGAGGACTTTCCATACTTTGGTCTTCGCTTTAAGGTGGGCAAAGTTGAACAACCTGCCATCTGATCTTGTGTGGAGGAAAATTCCTTCTTCTGAAGACTTGAACGCGTGTGAGAGCAGCAGGGAGAAGAAAATCCCAAACAGTGTAGGTGCAAGAACACAGCCCTGCTTCACGCCACTCAGGATAGGAAAGGGGTCTGATGAGGCACCGCTATGCTGAATTGTGCCTTTCATATTGTCATGGAATGAGGTGATGATACTTAGTAGCTTTGGTGGATATCCGATCTTTGCTAGTAGTCTGAAGAGACCAAGTCTGCTGACGAGGTCAAGACTGGGACAATGAAATTGGCATGAGTGGTCTAGAAGATGAGTTTGTAGAATGTTTTCAGGACAGTTTCTTAGAGCAATACATTGTGGAACCAACTAGGGATAAAGCTATCTTAGATCTAGCATTGTGTAATGAAGCAGGGTTAATAAGCAATGTCAAAGTAAAAGATCCACTGGGAAACAGTGATCATAATACCATTGAATTCCATGTTTGAAAGTGACATGCTCCAATCACAAACAAGAATCTTAAACTTAAACAAAGCCAATTACGTAGGTGTGAGGGGAGAACTGCCTCAGGTGATTTGGGTATATAGACTAAAAGGTATGGCAGTAAATAAACAGTGGGAAACCTTTAAAGAAACAATTACAGATGTTCAACAAAAATACATTCCTTTGAAGAACAAAAACCCATCAAGAAAGACCCATCCGTGGCTCACTCAGGAAGTTAAGGATAGTATTAGCTTAAAAGAAAAAGCTTACAATGTTGCAAAAAAAGTATCAAGTCTGAAGATTGGGAGTGTTTTAGAAACCAACAAAGGGCCACCAGAAAGTTGAGTTTAAAAAAAAAGGAATAAATAGAATGAGAGTAAGCTAGCTAGTAACATAAAATAGATTGCAAGAGCTTTTATAGGTATATCAAAAGGAAGAGATTAGCTAAAGTAAACATTGGTCCCTTGGAAGCAGAGACAGGATCATGGGGAATGAGAAAATGGCAGAGGCATTGAACAAATATTTTGTGCCATTCTTCACAGTAGAAGACACAAGTTTCATACCAGAAATAGACAGTGACCTAGGGGCTAAAAAGAGTGAGGAAATTGAGGAAATTCGTATCAGCAGAGCAAAAGTATTGGAGAAACTTATGGAACTAAAATCTGACATCTCCGGGACCTGATGGCCTACATCCTAGGGTTCGAAAAGAGATATCTGCAGATATAGTGGATACGCTAGCTATGATTTTCTAAAATTCCCTAGATTCGTGAATAGTCCCATCAGATTGGAAGTTGGCAGTTGTTGCACCGCTTTTCAAGAAAGGAGGGAGAGAGAAATTAGGGAACTATAGGCCAATTAGCCTAACATCAGTTATTGGGAAAATGCTGGAATCTATTATTATGGAAGTCTTAACAATCTTTCTTTCTTTGGCCTCCTTATCTCGAGAGACAATGGGTAAGCGCCTGGAGGTGGTCAGTGGTTTGTGAAGCAGCGCCTGGAGTGGCTATAAAGGCCAATTCTAGAGTGACAGGCTCTTCCACAGGTGCTGCAGAGAAATTTGTTTGTCGGGGCTGTTGCACAGTTGGCTCTCCCCTTGCGCCTCTGTCTTTTTTCCTGCCAACTACTAAGTCTCTTCGACTCGCCACATTTTAGCCCCGTCTTTATGGCTGCCCGCCAGCTCTGGCGAAAGCTGGCAACTGACTCCCACGACTTGTGATCAATGTCACAGGATTTCATGTCGCGTTTGCAGACGTCTTTAAAGCGGAGACATGGACGGCCGGTGGGTCTGATACCAGTGGCGAGCTCGCTGTACAATGTGTCTTTGGGGATCCTGCCATCTTCCATGCGGCTCACATGGCCAAGCCATCTCAAGCGCCGCTGACTCAGTAGTGTGTACAAGCTGGGGATGTTGGCTGCCTCGAGGACTTCTGTGTTGGAGATACGGTCCTGACACCTGATGCCAAGTATTCTCCGGAGGCAGCGAATACACTTAGAAAAGCGCAATATGATTTCAAGAAGTCAACATGGTTTTACTAAAGGGAAATCCTGATTGACAAATTTATTAGTTTTATGAGGATGTAACTAGTAGGGCAGATTAAGGGGAGCCAGTAGATGTAGTATAGCTCGATTTCCAAAAGGCATTCGATAAGGTGCCACACAAAAGGTTAATTGCAAGATAAGGGCTCATGGAGTTGGGGGTAATATATTAGCATGGATAGATGATTGGTTAATGGATAGGAAGCACCGAGTGGGCATAAACAGGGCATTTTCAAGTTGGCAGGTAGTAAATAGTGGAGTGCTGCAAGGATCAGTGCTGGGGCCTCAGCTATTTACAATCTATATCAATGACTTAGATGAAGAGACAGAGCGTAATGTATCTAAGTTTGCTGATGATACAAAGGTAGGTGGAAAGCTAAGCTGTGGGGAGGGCACAGAGTAGAAAAGCAGAATATTTTTTAAAAGGTGTGAAACTTGTAAGTGTCGATGTTCAGAGACTTGGGTGTGCTTGTACAAGGAACGCAGAAAATTAACATGCAGGTGCAACAAGCAATTGGGAAGGCAAATGGCATGTTGGTCTTTATTGCGAGGGGATTGGGGTACAGGAGTAAGGAAGTATTGCTGCAATTGTACAGGGTTTTGGTGAGATTACATCTGGAATACTTTGTGCAGTTTTGGTCTCCACATTTAAGAAAGGATATACTTGCATTGGCAACAGTGCAGCAAAGGTTCACTAGATTGGTCCCTGGGATAAGGGGGTTGTCCTATGATGGATTAAGTAAATTGAGCCTGTGTTTTTTAAAAATTCATTCATGGGATGTGGGTGTCGCTGGCTAAGCCGACATTTATTGCCCCATCCCTAATTGCCCTTGAGAGAGTGGTGGTGAGCTGCCGCCTTGAACTGCTGCTGTCCATGTGGGATAAGTACACCCACAGACTGTTAGGAAGGGAGTTCCAGGATTTTGATCCCATGACAGTGAAGGAGCGGCAATATAGTTCCGAGTCAGGATGGTGTGTGGCTTGGAATGGGAACTTGTAGGTGGTGGTGTTCCCATGCTCATGCTCCTCCCATTCTCTGGAGTTTAGAAGAATGAGAGGTGATCTCATTGAAACATACAAGATTCTGAAGGGGCTGGATAGGGTAATCACTGAGAGATTATTTCTGCTGGTTGGGGAATCTAAAACACGGGGGCACAGTCTCAGGATAAGGGGCCGATCATTTAGGACTGAGATGAGAAATTACTTCACTCAAAGGGTTGTGAATCTTTGGAATTCTCTACCCCAGAGGGTTGTGGATGCTCCATCGTTGAATACATTTAAGGCTGGGATAAACAGATTTTTGGTGTCTCAGAGAATCAAGAGGTATGGTGAGCAGGAGTTGAATCCTAAGATCAGCCATGATAATTTTGAATGGCGGAGCAGGCTCGAAGGGCCCTATGGTTGACTCCTGCTTCTGTTTCTTGTGTTCTCCCTGAATCCGTTTGTCTCTGTACCTCTTCTTCTTCCTTTAAGACGCTCCTTAAAACTACCTCTTTGACCAAGCTTTTGCCGTTTGCCCCAATATCTCCTTACTTGGCTCAGTGTCTAATTTTGCTTGATAATGCTTCTGTGAAGCGCCTGGGGACATATGTTAAAAGTGAAGGTGTGTTGTCAGTAGCTCATCTCAGAGTCAAATATGACACCAAGGTTGCGAAGTCTGTGTCAGCCTCAGACAGCCAGGGAGAGAGATGGAGTTTGTGGCTCGGACTGAAGACAATGGCTTCAATTTTTCCAATATTTAGTTATCAGTTCTCTCAAGTTCCAAAACCCAGAAGTTGTTGGCCAAGGGCATCTCAGAACAGGGATCTGAGCTACCTGCCACTACCTCTGCTGAAGCCACAGGGCTTGTACCATATAGAAGCAGTCGAATAAAGCTTTGTAAGCGCACAGGCGTGTGCTTGAAGATGTATGGAAAAAATGAAAAAACAAAGTGCTGGAAATACTCAGCAGATCTGACAGTTGGGCTGCAATGTCCCAGTCACCTTCCTCCTCTTCCTCCTTGGAGGTGTCCGCAGCCAATTGTGTGCTCTGCGTCTTGGTCCTCTGTAGCTTCAAACCTTGCTGCTGGGCAATGTGCAGAATGCAGCACATCAGAACCATTCTGTACACCCGGCTGGCACCACCTGATCTGTCTAGGCACCTGAAGCACACCTTCAACATGTCGATGGCTTGTTCAATTAGATATCTGGGACTGGATTTTTGCTGCAGGGGTGGGAAACTGAAGTCGGTACTGTTTCCAGGTCCCAAAGCTGCTCCTGGGGGAAAACCGGCATCAGCCCAGAGTTTCACATGGGCGCTCCTTAATTGGCTTGGAGAGGGGTTTTGCGGCCAATTAGGGAGATGGGCCTGATTTTAAACAGACTGATTGGAAGAGCATAGAAGCTTTGCATTCAGGAATGTCTCAGGAGAGCTGGAGGCTTGGAACTCGAGGCAGGGAAGCCCCTTTATTTTCTGATGCAGACCTGGAAGTCTACCTGGGGGCCATGAGGAAGAGGAGGGTGGTCCTTTTCTGGAAGTTGGCAGGTTGAAGCATGTGTGGATGAACATCGCTGACACAACAAGTGTATGGTCTGCAGAAGTTGGATTCAGTGTTGGAATAGGTTCAATGATCTGATGTGCTCTGGCAAAGTGAGTGCAATCCCCAACCCTCAGGACAGGTCTCTGATATTCACCCTCCAGCAGACATTCCAGCTGAGGAGCCTCAGGGCACATTCTGCTCCTGAACATGGGAGTGTGTGTATCCACACATATTGACCCCTCAGAATGGCTGAGCCATCATGCTACCAGCCCTGAGACATGCATGGATATGAATAATGAATAGGCGCAGTTGACAGTGGAGGCCAGTCGTGCCTTATCACCACTTTTGTGCTTGCAGGAGAAATGGGCCCATAATGCACGGGAGAGGGCCCAAACTTTGAGGGGTGCCCTACCTTCACGTGATCACAACCCTGGAGGAGGGAGCTTTGGAGATGGCCAGGGTCGCAGACTATGAGGAAGTTGGCCATGGCAAGATGGGCACTCATGGTGGAGATGGTGATTCGAAAGGGCAATGTGCTCATTAAGGGGTACCCTTGCACTCCATCCCATCTGACAGCACACCGAACACTAAATTGCATTGGGCAGCCTTAACGCTGCAGAGGCTTCTGTCCAAGGCTACCTCTCATGATCTCTTGTGTCTCCTACTGGTGCAGACGTCAAGCCAAGGAGACCATCTCCCTCACCATTACCAGGCCAAGAGAGCTGTGCTTCAAAGAAGCACCATTGCACCTTTCCAAGCATACCATCCACCACCTTGGTGGGTCCTCGAACACAGTTAGATGGGGTGACACTAATGTGCTGGAGGAGGTGTCAGAGGCAGCTTTGGCCAGTCCCTCTTGGAGAAGAGAGGGCAGATGCAGCCTTATTCAGCTGGGCCTCGAGTCGCTGGAAAAGAGGCTCTACCTAGACCAGCAGCAGATGTGCTTCCACATGTCAATTCCCTGAGGCTGTGCAAGGTCATGGTCAGAGAATGGAGGAGTCTATCCAGTATGGCAGCACTTGAAGTGCATGCAGGAACTGTGCACTGCTGTACACAGGATGCATGCCACAGTATTTAACATGGACAGGTCAGTGGCACTGATGGTGCAAGGATATTTGAAGGTGATACCAATTGCCTCCCCCAGCTGGTGCTCCTCTTCAGCCATCTAGAGCATTGGCCAGTGGTTGAAGCTGGCACTGAAGAGGATGAGGCTGCCACCCCTCACAGGGTGCCATCATCTTCGGTCTCCTTGGCCCTTGTGACAGGGAGGATCTGTGTAGCAGGGCCCAGTGACGACGACTGCCCCCGCAATGATTTCGGTGCAGCATCCTCTGGAGATGCGCACTCCGGGACCTCCATGACGAGGACGAGGACGACCGGCGCAGTCAGAGGCAAGTGAGCAGGCTGCCTTCACCTCCTTTTGAGGCCACAAGGAGGGAATTGCATAGAAGTGGCCCAGCGCAGAGGCCACCATGTCATGCAGAGTGCTGAGTGGGTTACTGGGGTGTTTATCACCTCTGACTGTGAACTTTTTGTCTTTTTAAGCACCATGTAAATATTGCTACAATCAGGTGAAGAGGGGTTGAATGGCTACCCTCTTGTCCCTCTCCTTGTTTGACCGCAACAGGGTTTATTCCTTTTTGAACAGTGGATGTACTTACCAATATAGTAAGTGTTTAACCCTTTATGTGCTATGATCATAAAAGAACCAATAAGACCAGTTTTCTTAAGTTTAAATAAGAAAGAGGTTAGTTTATTGTACTTAAAATCAAAACTCAATCTAAGTGAAATAATAAACTATTCTCCAACTTTCACACACTCCCACGCACACACAATAAACTGTCCTCTGACTTCTGGTACTCCAGGTTATCTTCAACTTTCTTGTACTGGGCAGGTATATTTAGGTTTTAAAAGTTGAGGGTTGTTATAGCTTTAAGTAGGAGGAAAATATGGAACTAGAATGATATCTAAGTAAACCTCTTGTGTCTTGATATGGTGGTATTCAGAGTCACATTGTCAGCAGCCAGAGGAATATTATTAGGGGCAGAGGGAAACGAGCCTTATTCTTTGGCTGTTTCATAACTGAACCAGAATTCTTGCATATCACTGGATAGTCTCTATTAAGGTGCCTGAAGTCAGGTCTAAGTTTGGCTTACTTTAAGTTTTAATTACCTTTTAACATATGGCTGATGCACTCATGTACAAAAAGTTCCAGATTATTCATTTTGGGGCAAATGGCTTAAGGTCTCCAAAAATACTTGGCTCTTGGCACTCCTTTAATATGAAAAACTGTAGCCTTAATTGATGTACTTAGATGGGAAATTAATGCCTAGGGCGAATCACTTGCAATAATGCTTTGGCCCTTTTTAATCAGTTAAAATTTTTACTCCTATCTGGTGGAAAAAAAACTAAAGTAGCAGTGAAAAAAAGAGCTTTAAGATCTATGATTGCAATTATGATTTTCACTTGCTACTGATTCAATGTGATTAACAAACCTAATGGAAATATGTAGTCCACTGTGAGACTAACACTGAAGGGGAATTGAAAGCAGACCTTTCATAATTCCAATTGAGTTTATTTCAGAAGGTGGTGAGTTATGTTAGAAACAGTACACTCCACTTGATTTCAGTCAGCACCAAAATGTCTGTTATAATGCATGGCTGTTGATCGATTTTTAAAAAAATCAATCCATGGGACGTGAGCATTGCTGGCAAGGCCAGCATTTATTGCCCATCCCTAATGGCCTTTGAGAAGTTGGAGGAGGTGAGTTGGCTTCTTGAACTGCTGCAGTCGTTGTGTAGTCAGTTCTTTCCAAACTTTTTCATCTGCAGATCACATAGGTGGGGCAAAAGACCCCGCAGACCACTTACTAGTCCTACCTCACCCACTTTCGCTTGCCGCTGCAAAAAAACTCATCAGTCAGTGGGAAGAATGGTGATGCTTTTGTTCAGACACCAATGAGGTGATGTCTGGTTTCAAGCTGAACAGCTTCAATCTCATGTCAGGTTCCACATTTAGCCGGTTCCTCTTTGTTTTCAGCCCCACAAGTGTTGAAAATCTGATCTTGCAGTTATGTTGTAACAGGAACATAAATCTTGCTTATAAAACTACATTGTTATTACTCATGTTCATGACAACTTGTGCTGCGCACATGGGAGCTGGTCTGGTTGTGTGACGTCACGTGAGTGGTGGGGATGGCGGTTCTGCTCTGTGTTCTCGTACGGCCTCGGCTGTGGCATGCGCCAGTATTTGCCTTTTGGACCAACCTGCAGCCCGCACTTGGAGAACCACTGGTACATGCATTGTGTTAGGGAGGGAGTTCCAGGATTTGGACCCAGCGACGATGAAGGAACAGTGATATAGTTTAAGCCAGGATAGTGTGTGATTTGGAGGGATGCTTGCAGGTAGTGGGGTTCCCACACGTCTGCTGCCTTTGTTTTCTAGGTGGTACAGGTTGCGGGTTTGTAAGGTGCTAAGTAGCCTTGGCGAGTTGCTGCAGTGCGTCTTGTAGATGGTACACACTGCTGCCACAGTGCATCGGTGGTGGAGGGAGCGAATATTTAAGGTGGTGGGTGGGGTGCTGATCAAGAGGGCTGCTTTGTCCTAGTGACCACCAGCAATTTTATTTTCAATCTCATCCTTGTTTTCAAATCCCTTCATGTTCTTGCCCTCCCTATCTTTGTAATCTCCTCTAGTCCCACAACCCTCAGATATCTGCTCTCAAATTTTGGCCTCTTGAGTATCCCTGATTTTAATTGCTTCACCATTGGTGGCTGTGCCTTTAGCTGCCTGGGCCCTGATCTCTCGCAATCCCTCCCTAAACCTCCATACCCCTCTACCTTTCTCTCCTCCTTTAAGACACTCCTTAAAATGCTCCTTTGAGCAAGCTTTTGGTCATCTGTTCTAATATCTTTTTATGTGCCTCAGTGTCAAATCTTGTTTGATAAAGCTTCTTTAAAGTGCCTTAGGATGTTTTACTATGTTAAAGGCCCTATGTAAATACAAGTTGCTGCTTTTTTGTTCTGTCTTTTTTATTGTAGTGCACTGACTTGGGTAGATAGTTTGTCTATTTCCTCTGGTGGGGCAAATCCAGAACTGGAGGGCACAATCTTAAAATTAGAGCCAGGCCACTTCGCAGGAAACAGGAAGCAATTTTTGATGCCATGGCTGAGGGAAGTCAGGATCTCTTCCCCAAAAGGCTGTGGATGTTGGGGGTTAATTGGAGCTTTCAAGACCGAGGTTGATATAATTTTTGTTAGGTAGGGATATGGAGTTGAGGCAGGTAGATGGAGTTGAGGGACAGATCACTATGATCTGATTGAATGGCAGAATAGGCTTGAGAGGCTTAATGGCCTCGTCCTGTTCCTGTGACATACTGAGGATGACTGTGAGGAAGCTGAATTTTCACTAACAGAGACATAGTTATAAATGCAGGGATGATCATTGATGGAAAAAACAGAAAATGCTGAAAATACTCAGCAGCTCAGGTAGCACCTGTGGAGCAAGAAGCAGTTCATGTTTCATGTTGATGACCTTTTGTGAGAACTGGATTTTCATTGCGCCTCGCAGTCAAGCTCAGGTACATTTCCAAGTAAAAATCCCCAGTGATGCAGGAATTCTGAAATGAAAACCAAAGATGTTAGAAATCCATAGCAGGCCATTCAGCATCTGAATAAGAAAAGATAAGCTTAATGTTTTGGATGGACCTAGCATCAGGGCGCATTTGTGTTCAAACATGAAACTATCTCTCTATCCCTCTCCTTGGCAACTATCTGAGGCTGAACCACACTGTTTGCAACCTTGATGTCAAATTTGACCCAAGGTGAGCTTCCGACCACACATTTGCACCTTGTCTAAGACCGGCCTATTTCCACCGCCTTACTGTTGTCCGACTTCATTCTGTCTCTGTCGCACACTCCTGGCTGGCCTCCTACATTTCACCTACTGTAAACTTGAGGTCATCCAAAACTCTGCCACCCATGTCCTAACTCACATCAAGTCCCATTCACCTATCGCCCCTGTGCTTGCTGACCTATACTGGCTCCCGGTTAAGCAACATCTCTATTTTAAAGTTCTCACCCTTGTTTTCAAATCTGTTCATTGCCCCTCCCTATCTGTGTAATCTCCTCCAGCCCTGCAACCCTTTGACGTAATGTGCTCATCTAATTCTGGCATCTTGAGCATCCCTGATTTTAATTGCTGCACCATTGCTGACTGTGCCTTCAGCTGCTTAGGCCCGAATTCCCTTCCCTCCCTAAACCTCTCTGCCTCTTCACTTTCCTTCTTTAAGATGCTCCTTAAAACCCAGCTTTTTGACCAAGCTTTTGATCATCTGCCCTAATATCCCATATATGGCTCGGTGTTAAATTTTGTTTTGATAATGCTTGTGTGAAGCACCTTGGGACTTTTATTATGTTAAAGGTGCAATTTTAAATACAAGTTGTTGTTACCTTTTTTCCCTCAAGATGCTGACTGGCGTGCTGCTCATTTTCAGCAATTTTAAAATAATTTCATATGTCTAGCATTTGCTGTCTTTTTTTGGACCCAGGATCAAGGATCACTGACGATACTAGTTCAGAAAGGTTATTGAGCCCAACAGTGTGAGGGAACTGAATAAAGTTAATGATTCCTGTTTCTATGCAAGTATTGCAGTTCGTTTTCTGCTTTTATTCCACTGATACCAGTCCTAAATCAGTTTTTTGTTTTTACAGAGCAATGCTCAGCATTGGAATTAATTTCCAAAAAGTTCCTGCAATGAATTTTAATTTTTTTTTTTTAATTTATTTTTTCAATTTTGCACTATATTACCTTTTAAAAAAAAACAACTTTTTTTTGCAAAACCTTTCGCAGCTTTCAGGGTGGAATGGTATTTAATCATGTGGCTTGAATTGTTTTGCATAAATGTTTTCATATTGTACCTGTTGCAGTTAATTTTGTTAGTGAGAATCTAAACTTAACTAATTAGCGATTTCAGGATTGTGCACGCATCTACTTGAAGCTGTTAATGGACTATAATTAACAAAACTTTAAAGAGGCCTGTTGTTTCAGTCTTTGTTACAGTATTTTCCACATGGCCTGAAATGACCATTTTATTTCAGGAGATAATTATCTGTTGAGTGCTTTTCATATTGGAAAATTCTAAAACCAGAAATTCTAACACATCACAGTCCTACAACAACAACTTGTATTTATATTTAACGTAATAAAACGTCCCAAGGCGCTTCACAGGAACATTAGCAAACAAAAATTTGACACCGAACTGCGTAAAATATTAGGAATGTCTTAAAGGAGAAAGAGAGGTAGAGAGGTTTTGGGAGGGAATTCCAGAGCTTAGGACCTAGGCAGCTGAAGGCACGGCCAACAATGGTGGAGCAATTAAAATTGGGGATGCTCAAGAGGTCAGAATTGGAGGTTTCCAGTGGGGTGATAGGATGGGTATTTCTTACAAATCGCTGGCACCAGAATATGATGTAATTTTCAGGTATTTTATGAAGCCAAGCTGTATAATCAACAGGGCAAATGTTGTAGCCCTGTAATTTTATGCCCCTACTAAGACCATATTGCAGCCACGTTCAGCCAGAAGTGCTGAGTGGATGATCCATCTGAGCCTCCTCCTGAGTTCCCCAGCATTGCAGATATCAGTCTTCAGATAATTTGATTCACTTCACATGGTATCAAGAAACAACTGAGCGCACTGGACACAGCAAAGACTGTGAGCCCTGACAACATCCCAACTGTAGTGTTGAAGATTTGTACTCCAGAGATGGCTGTCCCCCTAGCCAAGCTGTTCCAGCGCAGCTGCAACATTGGCATCTACCTGTCCACAAAAAACAGGACAAATCCAATCCGGTCATTTACTGCCCCATCAGTCTACTCTCATTCCTCAGCAAAGTGATGTAAGGTGTCATCAACAATGCTATCCAGCAGCACTTACTCAGCAATAACCTGTTTACTGCTCAGTTTAGATTCTGCCAGGGCCACTCAGCTCCAGACCTCATTACATCCTTGGTCCAAACTTGGACAAAAAAGCTGAATTCCAGAGTTGAGTGAGAGTGACTGTCCTTGACATGAAGGCAGCATTTGACTGAGTGTGGCTTCAAGGAGCCCTCAAAAGATTGAAATCAATCGGAATCAGGGGGAAAACTCTCCACTGGCTGGAGTCATACCTAGAACAAAAGAAGGTGGTTATGGTTGTTGGAGGCCGATCATCTCAACTGCAGGACATCGCTGCAGGAGTTCCTCTGGCTAGTGTCCTAGACCCAATTACCTTCAGCTGATTCATCAATGACCTTCCCTCCCTCATAAGGCCAAAAGTGGGGATGCTTGCTAATGATTGCACAGTGTTTCGTAACTCCTCGGAAAATGAAGCAGTCTGCTTGTGTGTAGCAAGAACGTGGACAACATTCAGGTTTGGGCTGATAAGTGGTGAGTAACATTAGCACCACACAAGGGCCAGGCAATGACCATCTCCAATAATAGAGAATCTAACCATCTCCCCTTGACATTCAACGGAATTACCATTGGTGAATCATCCACCAATAACATCTTGGGGGGGGTTACCATTGCCCAGAAAGTTAACTGGACCTGCCACATTAATACTGTGACTACAAGAGCAGGTCAGAGGCTGGGAATTTTGAGGTGACTAATCCTGAGTCTCCAAAGCATGTCCACCATCTACAAGGCATAAGTCAGGAGTGTGATGGAATACACTCCACTTGCCTGGATACGTGCAGCTCCAACAACACCCAAGAAGTTCGACACCATCCAGGACAAATTAGCATGTGTGATCTACCTTGAACATTCATTCCCTCTACCACTGGTGCTCATTGGCTGCAGTGTAGAAGCAGCAACTCGCCAAGGCTCCTTCGACAGTACCTTCCAAACCCATGACCTGGAAGAATAAGGGTAGCTGGCGCATGGGAACATTACCACCTGCACGTTTCCCTCCAAGTCACACACCATCCTGACTTGGAAATATGTCGCAGTTCCTTCATTGTTGCCTGGTCAAAATCCTGGAACTCCCTTCCTGACAGCATTGTGGGCGTACCTACACCTGAAAGACTGCATCGGTTCAAGAAGGCGGCACACCATTTCCTTCTCTAGGGCAATTAGGGATGGGCAATAAATGCTGGCTTTGCCAGCAACACTTGCATCCCATGAAAGAATAAAAAAAAAAGTCTTATGCCTGAGACAAGGGAATTGCAGGGAAGTTTAATAAGTTATTTGCAACAGTTTTTTTTATATAGAGAACCATGCACATAGGGCTGGAGGAGTACCTGAAGAGGATGTGGAAAACCACTCCTTGAGATATTCAAAAAAGTTAGTGGGACTAAAGTCACCAGGCCCAGATAGTATGCATCCAAAAATACAGAGGGCGGTTGGGGAATGCAATAATCAGAATTTGCCAAAAAACCTTTATAAAATTAGTGTTTCAAACTGTCACACTTCTGTTTAAGAAAGTCTTAAAGGAGAAGACAGGAAATTAAAGGCTAATCAATCTTACCTTGATTGGGAATAAACTTCTGGAGGTAGTCAGCACAGATTTGACAAGCCATGCTAGTTTAATTGATTTTTTAGTGTGGAAATCAGTGTATTAAAATAATTGAATGTTAAATAAATAGATTTTCAGAAAAATTAAATGATATAAAGGAGACTAGAAAAATTATGATCTGTGGTGTTAAAGTGGATATAAGAGTATGGCTTTCGAAATAGTTAGGGGATAGAGCATAGAGTAGGGATATATGAAGTTGTTAATAATGTGCCCCAGGGCTCTGTGATGGGATGTCTTTTGACTTCGATTAATCTACAACATACCAGGTATGAGTGATTATAGATACAAAGGAATAAATGAGCATTTTTGCACTGAAAGAAAGCTTATGGGGGAATCAAATAGAGTTTTTCAAAATTATAAAAAGTTTTGAGAGGTTAAATAGTGAAAGATGGTTTCCACTGCTTGACAAATCCGTAATTAATCAGTTCAAGATTATCCCTTGAAGAATGAAAAGGGAAATTAGAGGATTTGCTTTCCAGGAGCATCAATAGAAAACAGAGTGCTTTATCACAAGTGGCTATAGCATCAGCTAAAGGGAATTGCATGAATTTTTGAGAAGCAAGAATAGGGGGAGAATGAAAAGCAACAATGAGAAGCAACAGATATAGGGCTGGAAAATATATTGTTACAGCAGCACAACTGAATGAAAAGCTGCCCCTCTATGCTGTAATTTCTAGAATTTGTAAATAATCCTTCGTTCAATGTCTGACCCAAAAAAAGTCAAATTCGATGATATATTCACTATAGATCGAAATAAATCTCTCTTTGTGTACCATCTACAAGATCCACTGCAGCAAAGCACCAAGGCTCCTTAGCACCTTCCAAACCCGCGACCTCTACCACCTAGAAGGACAAGGGCAGCAGATGCATGGGAACGCCACCACCTGCAAGTTCACCTACCAGTTCCCCTCCAAGCCACACATCATCCTGACTTGGAACTATATTGCCGTTCCTTCGCAGTTGCTGGATCAAAATACTGGAACTCCCTTCCTTACAGCACTGTGGGTGTACTTGCACCCCAAGAACTGCAGTGGTTCAAGAAGGCAGCTCACCACCACCTTCTCGAGGGCAATTAGGGATGGCCAATAAATGCTGGCCTAGCCAGCCACGCCTACATCCCATGAATGAATAAAAAAAAGATACAAATTAGTACTTTAATGTTTTTCTTCATTAGGGCTAGAAGATAGCTTTTGCCTTTGATCTCCAATCAGTGTTAACATGTTAATTAAGCTAGGAAAGCACCATTGAGACATGTGAACAACATCCTCCTGTGGATCATTCAAACTGGAAATGGGACTATCAGAGGATCATGTCTGTTACATCAAAATTTCCATATATTCTAAGCAATTTGACAAAAACAGGTTATATTTAAGTCTATGGCTCAGGTAATCCTGAGTGAAATAGTGCCATAAGCATGCACCAGATTGCCATGAACTATTGAAAAAGGAACTTACTTCACTGCCTGCCAAGGACAGTTTTAAAGATCAGGACGTTTATTGCTGTCAATTTATCTTGGCCTTTGCTGTTCTAAACGTAACCTGCTAAATTGATCTCTGTAAATAAATCTAGTTAGATCATTGAAAATCTGAATCCTTTTGGGGTGTTGGTAATAGTCTTCTTGGGGAGAAGTACATTTGGAGTGACAATCTAGGATTGAATGTCAAAAAAAAAAATAATTAATTCATGGGATGTTGGCTTCGCTGTTCCAGATTTATTAATTGAATATAAATTCCACAGGCTGCCATGGTGGGATTTGAACCCATGTCCTCAGAGCATTAGTCTGGGCCTCTGGATTGCTAGTCCAGTGACATTACCACGACACTGCGCTTCCCCACAGGTACATCCACAGTGCCGTAAGAAAGGGAGTTGCAGGATTTTTCCCAATGGTAGTGGAGGAACGGTGATATATTTCCAAGTCAGGATGGTGTATGGCTTATAGAAGAACTTGCAGGTGGTGGTGTTCCCATGTGCCTGCTTCCCTTGTCTTTCTAGGTGGTAGAGGTCGCGGGTTTGGAAGGTGCAGTTGAAGGCGCCTTGTCGAGTTGCTGGTCTCCTATGTCTCAATTTTCCAGAATTCTGTGACCATTTACTCAACTAATTTACAGCAACTAATTTAATTTTCCCAGTTACCATGTTAACATGCAAGAGTGTGACAAAGCTGTCAATATTGTGGTTGAGGTGCTAAATGTTAAAGATCCTTCAGGTGAGAGTTTAGTTGCTTCGGCTTGGACTGGAAATTTCATCTTCCCAATGGGGAAGTCACTAGGGGAAAACCTTTTGCCAGCTCACACTTATTAGAAGTTTTTTGCATCCATCTTGCAATCCTTCATATAGTGTCAGTTTGGCTCAGTAGTCCTGCTCTTTTTTTCTGAGTAAGAGCTGAATGAGTGTTGCATAGTTGCAAGTGTTGTCTTTGGTTGAGAAGTTAAACTGAGGCCCTGCCTCTCTGTTCAGGTAGATGCAAAGAATCCCATGTCATTACTTGATGAAGAGCAGGAGAGTTCTCCCAGTGTGCTGGCCTATACTTAGGCTTCCACCAACACCTCTCAGAAGAGATTAACAGCTCACTTATCTAATTGCTGTTTGTGGAACCTTCTGCACAAATTAGCTGCCATGTTAAACCACATAACAACAGTTGCTGCACTTCAAAAAGTATGCAATTGGCTGTGAAGAGCGTGAATGTATCCTGAGGATGTGTAGATGTAATTTTTTTCTTTGTATATCTCCACGGTTTCTTCTGTACTTGATCCACTGTGTCCTCTTCCTCGTTCCTAACTCCACATTTATTCCATATTGCCATGCTTTCTTCCTTTTGTAGAATTCCTTTCCTCTAATCAAAGCTTAATTAGCAGCTTTGAGAGTTTAAAAAAATGCACTTTCAAGTGTATAAAATTGAACTTTTTTTTGCAGCAATAGCCCAAAGCAGAATTTTTTTCCAATTGCAACAGAGATGAGTCTTGTACACAGCGGCAAAATTCAACTCTACCCACTGCACAATGATTGCAAGGAGGCAGAGGAAGTCCCTCCCCCCGCACCCCTGCTAACTGATCCCCCAACACACACACACACCACACACACCACACACACATACATACATACATACATACATATACACACACACCGTGAGCCACACATGTTCAATGATAGTTGAGCTAAGGAAAGCCATTTCCATTTTGGGATTTATTAAAATCCGAATTTGTGTTGAATTCCACTTTTTTTTTTAAACTGCACAATTTTTTAGGCTATTGCAACTCTTAGCTGGAAACAGAAAGATATGCCTTCTGTAAAGGAAATGAATTGGAAGATCATTGCAGTTTATTGCTGGCAAGAAAATAAAGTAATATGATTATTGTTACGACTAGGTGAGAACGATGTCTAGGGGTCTTTTACAGTCTTCGCCTGGTCTTGTAACAGGGTTCAATTTTAAACAGTGTTTTGAGCTCCCCCTTTGGTGAATCCTTGTTCACCACTTTCCAATTATAAGGCAAAGAAATGAGATAAACAGGCTTTCTTAGGTTTAAAGAAGAAAAGTGACATTTATTAAACCTTAAACTCTAATACGGTTAACGCCTATGGATATACAACCCGCCCATGCTAGCATACACACGCGATACGCACATGCAAATTGGGACAGAAAAGAGCAGAAGAAAAATAAAATGGCGAAGTTTGAGGCAGTCTGTAAAGAGGGTTTCTTGTTACTGTTTGTGTTTCCAGCTCACCGTAGAGTCCTTGATTGTAGACAGCTCTTGCGTTTTGTTGGAGCCCAGTATTCTTCTTAAACCTTGTTCACTGTAGGAGACTTTTCTCTCTTGGTGTTCATAAGTCTTCAATGGTTTCCAAAGTTGGTGAGAGTGAGATGAGACAGGAGATAGGTGTTCTCAGACCAGGAGAAAACAGCTTCCTGAGTTCAAAACCCCTGTTGGAAGTTTAAATTCAAAAAAATTCAAATGGTCAGCCAGTCATGCAACTAAACTGGTCCAACAACGTTTGTTTGTGTATTTGGCCATCTTAGTAGTTTACCAGATGTTGAAGCATTTCAGGTTATCAAAAGTCCATTGTGGATTAAATTGGAGCAGGGAATAGCTCCTTTGTCCTTTTAAGTACTTGTTTTGCTAATGTCTCTCTCCAGGCAAAGTCTCCAATTTGTTTTTAAAGCAAGTTCTTTCTTCAGCAATGGTTTAAAATCAATGTTCATATGGCGATGTTAATTTTCCTCATTCTTGGCAGGTGGGGGCTTTGCCTGACATTATTAAGCATCTTTTCTATATGCTGCTGTAATGTGTTATGTCTGAGATCATATTTACTGTATGCATGACACCTACATAACTGGTTGTAGATGGTCTAAATTTTAGTGAATGTGTGCCGTTCTGGTTTCTATCTCTCATTATAAATAGAGGCATAGAGTACAAAAGCAAGAAAGTTATCTTAAACCTATATAAATCACTGGCTCGGCCTCAGCTGGAGTGTGGTGCGCAGAATTGGACACAACACTCGAGAAAGTATGGCAAGGCCTTGGGGATAGCATGCAGAGGAGATTTACTAGAATGGGATGAGGAACTTCAGTTATGTGGAGAGACTAGAGAAGCTTGGATTGTTCTCCTTAGCATAGACATGGTTAAGGGGAGATTTAATAGAGATGTTCAAAATCATGAAGTGCTTTGAAAGAGTAAATATGGAGGATCGTTAACCAGTAGGACAGGGGAGGTGGTGGCATAGTGGTAATGTCACTGGATTAGTAATCCAAAGGCCCAGGCTAATGTTTTGGGTACATGGGTTCGAATCACAACACAGCAGATGGTGAAATTTGATTTCAGTTCATTAATCTGGAATTAAAAGCTCGTTTAATGGCAACCATGAAACCATTGTCGATTGTTGTAAAAATGCATCTGCTTCACTAATGTCCTTTAGGGAAGGAAATCTGCCGTCCTTACCTGGTGTGGCCTACATGTGACACCCGACCCACAACCTTGTGGTTGACTCTTAAATGCTCTCTGAAATGGCCTAGCAAGCCATTCAGTTGTATCAAACTGCTACAAAGTTTAAGAAAAGGAATGAAACCGGGTGGACCACCCAGTATTGATCCAGGCACTGGAAATGATGACAAACCTATCCATGTCAACCCTGCATTTGGGAGCTTATGCTAAAATTGGGAGAGCTGTCTCACAGACTAGTCAAGCAACAGCCTGACATAGTCATACTCACCGAATCATACCTTATAGACAATGTCCCAGATGCCACTATCATCATCCTTGGACCGGCAGGTGGGACAGGACATACGCACCAGATGTGATGGCACAGTGGTATATAGTCAGGAGGGCGTTACCCTTGGAGTCCTCAACATTGACTCTGGATCCATGAAGTCTCATGGTATTGGGTCAAACATGGGCAAGGAAACCCCCCGTTGATTACCACCTACTGCCCTCCCACCCCTGCTGATGAATCAGTGCTTCTCCATGTTGAACACCAATTGGAAGAAGCACTAAGGGTGGCAAGGGCACAAAATGTACTCTGGGTGGGGGACTTCAATGTCCATCACCAAGAGTGGCTCAGTAGCACCACTGCTGACTGAGCTGGCCAAGTCCTAAAGGACATAGCTGCTAGACTGGGGGAGGCGGTGGTGTAGTGGTATTGTCACTGGACTAGTAACCCAGATACCCAGCGCTACTGCTTTGGGGATATGGGTTCAAATCCCACCTTGACAGATGATGAGATTTGAATTCAATTAATCAGGGAATTAAATAAGCTAAGTCTAATGGTGACCATGAAACCATTGTCAATTGTTATAAAACCCTATCTGGTTCACTAATGTCCTTTAGGGAAGGAATTCTACCATCCTTACCTGGTCTTGCCTGCATGTGATTCCAGACCCACAGTCATGTGGTGGACTCTTAAAATGCTCTCTGACATGGCATAGCAAGCAACTCAGTTCAAGGGCAATTGGGGATGGGCAATAAATGCTGGACTAACCAGTGACCCCCACATCCCTCAAACAAATAAAAAAAAAATGTTGCTAAATCATTACATAAATTCTGTTTGAAAATTTTAAAAGTTGAATTCGCTTGATTTACAACAGAGATGATCATTTTGGATTTTCCAATTCATGGCAGATGGCTAACATGGCTTTGCTCAAAATGTTACTGTTCAATTCTCTGATAGAGGGCTTTCTCTACTCTGAAACTGGCAAACACAGAGCAGTGTCTGCCACATGTGCGTGTATTTGTGGGAAACTTTAATTTAAAAAGGCACAAATTTTTTTTGTTTCAGAACGTGGTCTTGATTTGTTTATATTTTTTTTACAAAAAATGTGTGCTACTGAAGTAAAGGTTGCTTATCTTTGGATTCCAATTGTACCTCTGTTAAATCAGTGGGTTATCTTTACAGGAGGAGGTACTAGACCTGAGAGTGAGGGATGCAAATTACCGTATGCTGGTGGAGTGTCACAATAGATAAAGTGCCCCAGGGTTAGCAACTAACAAATGGGATTGATTTAGTTCACTCACTGTTGGGCTGAGTAACTCTTCTTCAGTTGATTCCCTGATTATGTCATTGCCATTCCCTGTTTCAACAAAGTGAACAGCAGCAGAACAGAAAAAATTAACTGTAGTTCTGTGCTGGGTCTTTTGCAAAGGTTTCGTTGAAAAAAAAGGAGTGCTGATGGAATGTCTTAATTAAATAGATTTCATCTGAACTGATCTCCTCATGGTCTTGATAATTAAAATGACTGCGATATGCTTGATGCAGAACTTGCTTTCTGTTTTTTGTGTTTGCTCTTGTGTACTGTGGAAATGTTCAAGTATTGGAAAGGTATGGGCTAACAAACAAAAGTCGGCATAGCTTTATTAAAAGCAAAAAGTGTTTGAGTAACTTGATAGAGTTCTTTGAAGTAATGGAGAATTAATTTGCAGGGTTATGTGGAAAAAGCTGGTGTGTGTGACTAAATTGAAAATCTACTGCACTCCCATCATCAAACCTTCATCAAAGAACCTCAATCAGGTTAGTCGGACACCATTTGCTTTTAATAAATCCATGCTGGCTGTCCCTTATTAACCTATGCTTCTCCAAGTGAGAATTACTTTTGTCTTTGACAGTGATCTTTAGTAGTTTTCTCACCACTGACACTAGACTGATTGGCCTATAGTTACTAGATTTCGCCCTCTCCCTTTTTTGAACAGAGTTGTATACTAACAATCCTCCAGTTCTCTGAAACAGCTCCAATATTTGAGGAGAATTGAAAGATTGTGGTCAGAACCTCTGCTATTCCATCCTAATTTCCATCAGCATCTCTTATAGGATCATAGGAAATAGGAGCAGGAGTAGGCCATTCGGCCTGTCGAACCTGCTCCGCCATTCAAACAAATCATGGCTGATCGTCTATCTCTCAGTCATTTCTCCAACTATCTCCATATCCCTTGATGTCATTAGTATCCAGAAATCGATTAATTTCTATCTTGAACATTGCCATGCGAGGCCCCCACCTGCCAAGAATGAGGCACATTAATTTTGTTATGACCATTGATTTTAAACTGTTGCTGGAGCGAGAAAATGACTTGTTAAACAGATCAGCTGTGGCTGGAAAAGACATTTGCATATTAAGAGACAGTGATTGGAAGATCAAAGGATCATTCCCTGACACATTCTACCCACAATGGACCTTGATCAGCAGGTATTGTGCGTAAGAGGAGCGTTCCAGAGACTGCTAAAGCGATACCATCCAGGACTGGTAAGACCAGCTGGTCACATGACTAACTGGCTGTTCTAGGGTCTTTTGAACTAGCCACAGAAAGTTTGAACTGAAAAAAAATTGTTCGCTCCTGGACTGAGAAAATCTCTCCTGTCTGCTCCCATCTCTTTCTCACAAGCCTCTGAATCCACTAAAGACACATGAACCCAAGAGAGAAAAGTGTCCTAAGTGAACAAGGTTTAAGAAGAATACTGGGCCCCAACAAAAAGCAAGATCTACCTACAATCAAGTGAGCTCGAAAAACCGTAACAAAAACTCTTCAGATATTGCCTCAAACTTTTCTACTTTATTTTTTTCTCTGCTCTTTTCTTTCTCTATTTGCATGTGTGTATCGTGTATGCATGCTAGTGTGGGCGTGTTATGTATCTGTAGGCATTAACCAAATTAGAGTTTAAGTTTAATAAATTTCAACTTTTCTTCTTTAAACCTTTTTTTCAAAGGAAGGTCAACAAAAGGTTGACTGGAAAACAGGTTTTTACTGGAAGGCACATAATTTCAAGTAAACATAGTAGGGGGTTTGACTTGAGAGCTATTTTTGCTTATTATCAAGACATACTGTTCATCAACCTCGCCTGGAAAGATTCCGAGTGGCAGCCACCTATTAGACTTTGGGACAACTCGCTAAAATAAAGGACTTCCTTCCATATCTTCTCTGCAATCCAGGTTTTTTTTTATTCCTTCTATTTCTTTGAAACAGCTGCAAACAGAAATCCCTTCTTTTTCCCTCCTGGTTAACCGGTTTTGTATGCAAGTGTGCGTGTGAGGGCTAGGATAAAAATAAGGGACTTAAATATTTCAATTCGCGTATATGTTTTACTTTATTATTGGTTAAGACTTGGTTTATAATAAATGGTATCTAATAAACAGAAGTCCTCGAGGCGGCCAACATCCCCAGCTTATACACACTACTGAGTCAGCGGCGCTTGAGATGGCTTGGCCATGTGAGCCGCATGGAAGATGGCAGGATCCCCAAAGACACATTGTACAGCGAGCTCGCCACTGGTATCAGACCCAACGGCCGTCCATATCTCCGCTTTAAAGACGTCTGCAAACGCGACATGAAGTCCTGTGACATTGATCACAAGTCGTGGGAGTCAGTTGCCAGCGTTCGCCAGAGCTGGCGGCAGCCATAAAGGCGGGGCTAAAGTGTGGCGAGTCGAAGAGACTTAGCAGTTGGCAGGAAAAAAGACAAAAGCGCAAGGGGAGAGCCAACTGTGAAACAGCCCCGACAAACAAATTTTTCTGCAGCACCTGTAGAAGAGCCTGTCACTCTAGAATTGGCCTTTATAGCCACTCCAGGCGCTGCTCCACACACCACTGACCACCTCCAGGCGCTTACCCATTGTCTCTCGAGATAAGGAGGCCAAAGAGTATAATAAATGGATAATTTAGTTTATTAAAGAAACCTGGTTGGTGTGCTATATTCTGGGGACAAATATAGTATCTAATTACGGTAAGTGGGAAAATGTAAATATATGTTGTGACCTGTGGAGAAATGGGAGCGAATTAACAGTGCACTCCTCCCGTCTCTGTCGTAACACCATATCGACCCTGTCATGCCCCGTAAAAATGTTGTAGGTTTCAATGAGATCACCTCTCATTCTTTGAAACTCTAGAGAATACAGGCCCAGTTTCTGCAGTTTCTCCTCATAAGACAATCCGCCATTCCAGGGATTAGTCTGGTGAACCTCCGTTGCAGTCCATCCATGGCAAATATATTCCTCCTTAGATAAGGAGACCAAAACTGTACACAATACTCCAGGAGCGGTCTCACCAAAGCTTTATACTGTTGCAGCAATACATCTTTACTCCTGTACTCAAATCCCCTTGCAATGAAGGCCAGCATACATTTGCCTTCCTAATTGCTTGCTGTACCTACAAACTAGCTTTTAGTGACCCATCAACATCAACACTTCTCAACCTCTCTCCATTTAAGAAATACTCTGCCTTTCTGTTTTTTCGACCAAAGTGGACCACTTCACACTTCTTCACGTTATATTCCATCTGTCATGTTCTTGCCCATTCACTAAGCCTGTCCCAATCCCTTTGAAGCCTCCTTGCATCCTCCTTATAGCTTACATTCCCTCCTAGTTTTGTCATCAAATTTGGAAATATTACAATTGGTCCCCATATCCAAATCATTTATATAGATTGTGAACAGCTATGGCTCAAGCACTGATCCTTGCGGTGCCCCACTAGTAAAAGCCTGCCATCCTGCGAATGACCCATTTATTCCTACTATCTGCTTTCTGTCCATTAACCAATTCTCAATCCATTGCAGTATATTATCCACAATCCCATGTGCTCTAATTTTGTTTACTAACTTCCTGTGTGGGACCTTATCAAAGGCCTTCTGAAAATCCAAATACACCACATCCACTGGTTCTCCTTTATCTATGCAACAAGTAACATCCTCAAAAAACTCTTAACAGGTTTGTCAAACATGATTTCTCTTTCACAAATCCATGTTGACTCTGCCCAGTCATATTATTTTCCAAGTGTCCGGTGATCACATCCTTTTATAATCGATTTTAACATTTTCCCCACTACTGACGTCAACTTACAGGTCTGTAGTTCTCCGTTTTCTCTCTTGCTCCCTTATTAAATAGTGGGGTTACATCTGGGACTTTCCAATCTCCAGGAACCCTTCAAGAATCTATAGAATGTTGAAAGATAACCACAATGCATCCACTATCTTTATAGCCACCTCCTTCAGTACTCTAGAATGTAGCTCATCTATGGGGATTTATCCACTTTCAATCCAATTAATTTTTCAAGTACTATCTCTTTATTGATGCTAATTACTTTCAGTTCCTCATTTTTACATGTTCTCTGGTTCCCTAGCATTCCTGGGAGATTTTCTGTGTCTTCCTCCGTGAAGACAGACACAAAGTAATTGTTTTGCCTCTCCGCTATTTCTTCATTCTCCACCACAAGCTCTCCCATCTCCACCTACAATGGACCCACATTCGTCCTTGATAATCGTTTCTTCTCCACATACCTAAAGAAGCTTTTACAGTTCGCCTTTATGTTTCTAGCTAGTTTACATTCATAATCCATTTTCCCTTTCTGTGTCAGTTTCTTTGTCCTCCTTCGTTGGACTCCAAATTGCTCCCAATCCTCGGGCTTACCACTTTTTCTAGTGAACTTGTAAGCCACTTCCTTGGACCTAATACAATCTTTAACTTTTGTTAGCCACGGTTGATTCACCTTTCCTGCTGGGTTTTTGTATCTTAGAGGAATGTATGTTTATAGTTGTTTGGTAGTACAGAACTTGAGTATTGTTGAAAATAGAGACACGTTGTCGAAGCTTTTCGACTTTCACTCACCAGGGCAATCCGCAAGGGTACCGATGTAAAGGAAAACAGCAACTTTATACTGTATGAGAAGAGAGTGCTGATTGGTTGGCAAGTGAACTCTGGTAGTGGCGTTGCCATGGAGAATGCACCAGTTTACGGTGACTGACAGTTAACTGCCAAGCTTTGTTTGAAATTTAACAAGACAGCTTGACTCTGGTCAAGGCATTGCCCTGAGGAATGAACCAGTGAATGGCTTTCACTTACCTTGTTTAGCTGAAACAGGTGTAATGTTTGTACATGTTCTTTCTGTCTGCAAGGAACAGGGTCCTGTGTATTAATATATGTAGCTTCCAGTATGCACAAATGCGCCACACTGTGAGCCCTACTGTCAATCTTAAATTGGATGTCAGTGTAATTCTTAGCATACTGAGGATTATTTAGCAAATGTTGTCCAATCGCGGAATCATATTTAATGTTGGACACTGTTTTGAGTTTTGCAAGCACAGACTGGTTGGGTATGGCCCGTACCTTGCCCGTTGCGATCGGCGGAAAGGGCATGTTTTTTGATATCATCCGCCAGTCTTTGGGACGTATAGCATCGAACTGGCATTGAAATTCATATATCACATTACTGATTTGTGTGATAGGCAGGACATCTTTTTGGCTTGACGGCAGAATCCTGTTAGTGGCGAATGTCACACTTGTTGCTGCTGCATAGTAGCAGCGTGAAACAGCTAGTCTCACCCGTTGCTCAAAATTTTGGGATACATTACCCTTCCAGGATAATTTGAGGTAGACTGGGCACTTTACAGGGCGGAAAATGACATCAGGACAATTAAACGACTAACTGGAGGAGCTGGCTCCACAAATATCCCCATCCTCATTGATGGGGGAGCCCAGCACATCAATGCAAAAGACACGGCTGAAGCATTTGCAACAATCTTCAATCAGAAATGCCAAGTGGATGGTCCATCTCGGCCTCTTGCTGATGTCCCCAGCATCACAGATGTCAGTCTTCAGCCAATTCGATTCACTCCGCATGATCTTAAACGACTGAAGGCGCTGGATACTGAAAAGGCTTTCGGCCCTGACAACATTCCAGCAATAGTACTGAAGATCTGTGCTCCAGAGCTTGTCGTGCGTGCCCCTAGCCAAGCTGTTCCAGTACATCTACAGCAGTGGCATCTACCCTGCAATGTGGAAAATTGCCCAAATATGTCCTGTACACAAAAAGCAGGACAAGTCCAACCCGACCAATTACCGCCCCATTAGTCTACTCTCGATCATCAGTAAAGTGGTTGAAGGTGTTCTTGACAGCGCTCTCAAGCGACACTTGCTTAGCAATAACCTGCTCAGTGACATTCAATTTGGGTTCCGCCAGGGCCACTCAGCTCCTGACCTCATTACAGCCTTGGTTCAAGCATGGACAAAAGAGCTGAACTCAAGAGGTGAGAGTGACTGCCCTTGGCATCAAGGCAGCATTTGACTAAGTATGGCCTCAAGGAGCCCTAGCAAAACTGGAGTCAATGGGAATCAGGGGGAAAACTCTCTGATGGTTGGTGTCATACCTACAGCAAAGGAAGATGATTGTAGTTGTTGGAGGTCAATCATCTCCGCTCCAGGGCATCACTGCAAGAGTTCCTCAGGGTAGTGTCCTACGCCCAACCATCCTCAGCTGCTTCATCAATGACCTTCTTTCAATCATAAGGTTAGAAGTGGGGATGTTGACTGATGATTGCACCATGTTCAGCATCATTCGTGACTCCTCAGATACTGAAGCAGTCCGTGTCGAAATGCAGCAAGACTTGGACAATATCCAGGCTTGGGCTGATGTGTGGCGCGAATGTTACTTGTCACTTAAGTGCCAGGCAATGACCATCTCCAACAAGAGAGAATCTAACCATCTCCTGATCAACCATCGCTGAATCCCCCACTATTAACATCCTAAGGGCTACCATTGACCAGAAACTGAACTGGAGTAGCCATATAAATACTGTGGCTACAAGAGAAGGTCAGAGGCTAGGAATCCTGTGGCGAGTAACTCACTTCCTGACTCCCCAAAGCCTGTCCACCATCTACAAGGCACAAGTCACGAGTGTGATGGAGTACTCTCCACTTGCCTGGATGGGTGCAGCTCCAACAACTCTACACCATCCAGGACAAAGCAGCCCACTTAATTGGCACCCCAGCTACAAACATTCACTCCGTCCACCACTGACGCACAGTGGCAGCAGTCTGTACCATCTACAAGATGCGCTGCAGCAACGTACCAAGGCTCCTGAGACAGCATCTTCCAAACCCGTGACCTCTACCAACTAGAAGGACAAGGGCAGCAAATGCATGAGAACACCACCACCTGCAAATTCCCCTCCAAGTCACACACCATCCTGACTTGGAACTATATCGCCTTTCCATCACTGTCACTGGGTCAAAATCCTGGAACTCCCTTTCTAACAGCACTGTGCATGTACCACCACCTTCTCAAGGGCAATTAGTGATGGGCAATAAATGCTGGCCTAACCAGCGACGCCCACATCCCATGAATGAATAAAAATAAATTCCACATTAATTTTCTCATCTGTCTCTGCCCACCAGCAGTACTCTCAATAGGAGTGCAGTTGCTCTGAGCATCTTTTCACAATCCGCTACTGGCAGTCAGACTGTTTGTAGTTGGAAAGTGTTCTTTGCTTCCATACCCAAATGTATAGGGAGCACTCGGTCCTTTTTTCTCTCCCTTTAGTCATCCCACAGCTAATTATTGAATCCTTTACCTGAAAAAAAATGTTTATTATTGCTCAAGTGTTTCCCTTTGTCCAGTGAACATAGTCCCATTAGATTGATCCCGGTTAAGAGTAAGAGACTGAAGAGTGCTGATTATAAAGTCATCAAAATCCAAAAAAAGATTGGGAACTGCTAGAGGAAAAAAGCCTAAACCTCGACCTCTTATTCATACAAGAAGTTCAAATATCATGACATTTTGGTATGTTGTGATTTAGAGAAGCCTTAGTTAATTGTACCTCCCCATATATTGAAAAGGTTGGCGGTTCATGTGTGTTTAAAACAAATACTGTTGGAATAGAAGTGATGTAAGTTGGTCAATAAGTTGACTTGGATTTTGAGAAACCAAGAGTAAGGTTTAGTGGTTGTTCCAGTGAGCAGCAATAGCCTGTGCAAAACTCTCTTTCATGGTCCTGGGGCCACTGATGATGACATTTGTAAATAATGTTGGGAACAATATTGAAAATAGAATAACTAAGTTTACAGAGGCTGCTGAATTATATGGAAAGTTCAGGGTGTTTGCCTAACAGGATCACGAGAACTACAAAGAATTTTTCAGGTTTGTCATTTAAGGCTTGTGCACATTGATGCTAAAAATAGTGAAATGATGCCATAGAGCGGGTGAAGAGAAAGACGTGAGCGTAATAGCTGGCCAGATGTGCTAAGTATTGCAGCATATGCCAGCAATTGCAGAGGCAAATAGAATGTCGATCTATGAAGGGATAAGTAATACTGCTACTCTGGAAAGTGCTGGTGAAGGCAGCATGTTGAGTGTTGTAATGTGATCATTAAAGGGAGAAACATGAAAATAAGCTCTCAATTCAACATAGATGCAAGAGGAAAATCTTCTCATTTGAATGTTTTGAAAAATTGATAGATTTCTGAGGTGAAGCAGGTTGATTGACACAGCTAAATAGTGCGACAGTAATTTGTTTTCATTCATACTAAAGGTGTCAGTCTTGACTCTGTGGTAGCATTGTCACTTCTGAGTCAGAAGGTTGTGAGTTTAAGTCTCACTCCACAGTCTCAAGCAAATAATCTAGGCTGGCTCTCCTGTGCTGAATTGAGGGAGTGCTGCAGTGTCGGAGAGGCAGGCCTTTCGAATGAGATGTTAAGCTGACGCCCTGTCTGTTCTTGCAGATGAGCATAAAGGTGCCATGTCACTATTTGGAAAAGAGCAGGTGAATTCTGCCAGTATTTATCGCTCAATAAACATCATTTAAAAAGAACAAATTAATTAGTCCTTTATAAAACTGACTACATTTCAAAAGTGCTTCTTTAGACATGAAGCGCTTTGGGGATATCCTGAGATCACAAAAGGCACAATATAAATCCAAGTTGCATGTATTTTTCACTGTTTTTCTGTACTGAGGCATTGAATATTAGTTGAGAACCCTGTAACTCTGCTTATGTTGTTTCTGCAGGGTAAGCTGGCAGTTAACGGTGAAGAATGTGTGAGGCAACTGGAGCAAATGACATTTCAGCTTAAAGATCAGATCAGAAGAATCCAAACAGAGCAAGAGACAATCCTTTGTGCAGTAGGAAAAGAAATTGATGCTGCGTGTGATTTCCTCTCCAGGGATCCTGGTGACAGGTTCAAAGTAATCAATATAAACTCTTATTGACTTTGCACAGCTAACTTCAGTTTTTTCCTCCCCCCCATCCACCACCATCTGTTATGTTGATCTCTGTCACCTGTGTTTAATTTCTTAGCAAAGACCACAGGCAGTGACAGGCTTTTAACCCTTCATTGATGGTGCTGTTGATGACTCTGAGTGGAGATGTGAGAGAGCAGTTTGGCGTGGCTCACTGAGATTTCCAGCAGTCCTCCTTGCTCCTCATTTCGATTTGTGACTCCTAAAACATAATGCAGCATGTTAACATAGAGAATCTCTTTATGGGCTCTTCCTCCTCCCTGTCTCTAACCACCTCTGGCCCAACGCCCCTCTGAGATTTCTGTGCTCCTCCAATTCTGGCCTCCTGTGCATCTCTGATTTTCTTCGCTCCACCATTGATGGCTGGCCTTAAGCTGCCTAGGCCGCAAACTTTGGAATTCCTTTCTTAAACCTCTTCGCCACTGAGAGTCATAGTCATTATGGCACAGGAAGAGGGCATTCGGCCCATCAAGTCCATGCTGGCTCTGTAGAGCAATCCAGTCATTCCCATTCCCCTGCTCTATGCAAGTTTATTTCTCTCAAGTGCCTATCCAATTTCCTTTTGAAATCATTGATCGTCTCTGCTTCCACCACTCTCGTAGAGCAAGTTCCAGGTCATTACCATTTGCTGCCTAAAAAAAGTTCTTCCTGACATCATCCTTGTATCTTTTGCCCAAAACCTTAAATGTGTTCTCTAGTTCTTGTATCATCAGTTCCCGGGAACGGTTTTTCTTTGTCTACCTTATCTAAAGCTGTCATAATTTTGTACACCTTTATCAAATCTCCCCTCAACCTCCTTTACTCCAAGAAGAACAACCCCAACTTTTCCAACTTCACTTTACAGCTAAAATTCCTCATTCCTGGAACCATTCTGATAGATCCCTTCTGTACCCTCTCAAGAACGTTCACATGCTTCCTAAAGTGTGGTGACCAAAACTGGACACAATACTCTATTTGTGGCCTAACCAGAGCTTTATAAAGGTTCAGCATAACTTCCCTACTTTTCTACTGAATACCTCTATTTTTGAAGCCCAAGATCGCTAACTAATCTCTCAATATGTCCTGCCACCTTCAAATATCCAGGTCTCTGTGTCCCCTGATCACTCTTTAGAATTGTGCCATTAAGTCTATATTGCTTCTCTCTATCCCTTTGCCAAAATGCATCACTTCATACTTCTCTGTATTAAACTCCATCTGCCACTTGCCTGTCTGTTCTGCTGGCCGATCTATATCATGTTGCAGTTGATTGGTATCACTGTTTGCCACACCTGCAGGTTTGATATCAAGTTTTGAAATGTTACTCTGTGTTCCAATATCCAAATCATTTACATATATATTGAAAAAAAGCAGTGGTCCCAGCACTGACCATTGGGGAACACCACCCTCGAATCTGGAAAAACAACCATTTACCACGACTCTTATTTTCTGTCCTGAAGCTAATTTTTTTTATCCAAGCTGACACTGACCCTCCTATTTCATGTTAATCAGCCCTTTATGTGGTACTTTGCCAAACGCTTTCTTAAAATCCATATAGACAACATCCACTGCTTTCCCTTCTTCAACCTTCTCTGTTACTTCATCAAAAAAACAATTAGATTAGTCAAACACGATCTGTCTTTTACCAATCAGTGCTGGCTCTCCTTAATGAACTCAAAGCTTTCCAAGTGCCTATTAATTTTTCCCTAACTATTTCTAAAATCTTACTCACCACTGATGCTAAACTAACTGGCCTGTATTTACAAGAACTGTCTTTACACCCTTATATAATAAAAGCAAAATACTGCGGATGCTGGAAATCTGAAATAAAAACAAGAAATGCTGGAACCACTCAGCAGGTCTGGCAGCATCTGTGAAAAGAGAAGCAGAGTTAACGTTTCGGGTCAGTGACCCTTCTTCGGAACTGACAAACATTAGAAAAGTCACAGGTTATAAGCAAGTGAGGTGGGGGTGGGGCAAGAGATAACAAAGGAGGTCTAGATTGGACCAGGCCACATTGCTGACCAAAAGGTCACGGAACAAAGGCAAACAATATGTTAATGGTGTGTTGAAAGACAAAGCATTAGTACAGATTAGGTGTTAATACACTGAATATTGAACAGCAGCAAGTGCAAACCTGAAAAAAAACAGTGGGTAAGCAAACTGAACAAACTAGGTGGAAATGAAATAAATGCAAAAAAAAATTGTAAAAAATGTAAAAAAAAAAAAGGAAGAAAAAATAACTAAAAATGAAAGTAAAATGGGGGGCTGTCATGCTCTGAAATTATTGAACTCAATGTTCAGTCCGGCAGGCTGTAGTGTGCCTAATCGGTAGATGAGATGCTGTTCCTCGAGCTTGCGTTGATGTTCACTGGAACACTGCAGCAATCCCAGGACAGAGATGTGAGCATGAGAGCAGGGGGGGGAGTGTTGAAATGGCAAGCAACCGGAAGCTCGGGGTCCTGCTTGCGGACTGAGCGAGGTGTTCTGCAAAGCGGTCACCCAGTCTGTGCTTGGTCTCCCCAATGTAGAGGAGACCACATTGTGAGCAGCGAATACAGTATACTACATTGAAAGAAGTACAAGTCGATCGCTGCTTCACCTGAAAGGAGTGTTTGGGGCCTGGGATAGTGAGGAGAGAGGAAGTAAATGGGCAGGTATTACACCTCCTGCGATTGCAGGGGAAGGTGCCCTGGGACGGGGACGAGGTGGTGGGGGTAATGGAGGAGGAGACCAGGGTGTCGCGGAGGGAACGATCCCTTCGGAATGCTGACTGGAAGGGAGGGGAAAATGCGACTGGTAGTGGCATCACGCTGGAGGTGGCGGAAATGGCGGAGGATGATCCTTTGGATATGGATCCTTTGGATAAGGGTGTCACATTTGCCACTTTCTAATCCTCTGGCACCAGTCTTCCTCCTCCATTAAGACACTCCTTAAAACCTACCTCTGTGACTAAGTTTCCGGTCACCTGTCCTAATAATGCCTGTGTCAAGTTTTATTTGATAATGCTCCTGTGGAGCTCCTTGGTCCATTTTACAACTTTAAATGTGCTATATAAATGCAAGTTGTTGTTGAAAAAGAACAGACTTAGAGCATAGAACATAGAACAGTACAGCACAGTACAGGCCCTTCGGCCCATGATGATGTGCCGACCCTTTAACCTACTCTAAAATCAAACTACCTTTCAAACATACCCTTCATTCTACTATCATCCATGTACCTATCCAAGAGTCGCTTAAATGAACCTAATGTATCTGCTTCTACTACCACAGCTGGCAGTGCATTCCATGCACCCACCACTCTCTGTGTAACGAACCTACCTCTGACATCTCCCCTCAACCTTCCTCCAATCACCTTAAAATTATGCCCCCTGGTGATAGCCCTTTCCGCCCTGGGGAAAAGTCTCTGGCTATCCACTCTATCTACGCCTCTAATCATCTTGTACACCTCTATCAAGTCACCTCTCATCCTTCTTCGCTTCAATGAGAAAAGCCCTAGCTCCCTCCAGACATGCCCTCCAGTCCAGGCAGCATCCTGGTAAATCTCCTCTGCACCTTCTCTAAAGCTTCCACATCCTTCCTATAATCAGGCGACCAGAACTGAACACAATATTCCAAGTGTGGTCGAAGCTGTCTTTAAGCCTGTATTCTGCATTCAAATTCGACCTTCCAAAATGAATCACTTCACACTTTTCCAGGTTGAACTCCATCTGCCACTTCTCAGCCCAGCTCTGCATCCTGTCAATGTCCCGTTGCAAACTACAACAGCCCTCCAAACTATCCACAACTCCAGCAACCTTTGTGTCATCGGCAAACTTACTAACCCAGCCTTCCACTTCCTCATCCAAGTCATTTATAAAAATCACAAAAAGCAGAGGTCCCAGAACAGATCCCTGCAGAACACCACTGGTCACTGAGCTCCAGGCTGAATACTTTCCATCGACTACCACCCTCTGTCTTCTATGGGCCAGCCAATTCTGTATCCAGACAGCCAAATTTCCCTGTATCCCATGCCTCCTTACTTTCTGAATGAGCCTACCATGGGGAACCTTATCAGACGCCTTGCTAAAATCCATACACACCACATCCACTGCTCTTCCTTCATCAATGTGTTTTGTCACATCCTCAAAGAATTCAATAAGGCTTGTGAGGCATGACCTGCCCCTCTCAAAGCCATGCTGACTATCTCTAATCAAACTATGCTTTTCCAAATAATCATAAATCCTGTCTCTCAGAATCCTCTCCAATAATTTGCCCACCACCGACATAAGACTGACTGGTCTGTAATTCCTAGGGTTATCCCTATTCCCTTTCTTGAACAAGGGAATAACATTTGCCACCCTCCAATCATCTGGTACTACTCCAGTGGACAGTGAGGACGCAAAGATCATCGCCAAAGGCGCGGCAATCTCTTCCCTCGCTTCCCGTAATAACCTTGTGTATATCCTGTCTGGCCCTGGGGACTTATCTATCCTCATGTCTTTCAAAATTTCCAGCACATCCTCCTCCTTAACATCAACCTGTTCGAGCATATCAGCCTGTTTCACGCTGTCCTCACAAACGACAAGGTCCCTCTCACTAGTGAATACTGAAGCTAAGTATTCGTTAAGGACCTCCCCTACCTCCTCCGACTCCAGGCACAAGTTCCCTCCACTATCCCTGATCAACCCTACCCTCACTCTGGCCATCCTCTTGTTCCTCACATAAGTGTAGAACGCCTTGGGATTTTCCTTAATCCTACCCGCCAAGACTTTTTCATGTCCCCTTCTAGCTCTCCTAAGTCCATTCTTCAGTTCCTTCCTGGCTACCTTGTAACCCTCTAGAGTCCTTTCTGATCCTTGCTTCCTCAACCTTAAGTAAGCTTCCTTCTTCCTCTTGACTAGCTGTTCCACATCTCTTGTCATCCAAGGTTCCTTCACCCTACCATCCCATCCTTGCCTCATCGGGACAAACCTATCCAGCAGTCGCAGCAAGTGCTCCCTAAACAACCTCCACATTTCTGTCGTGCATTTCCCTGAGAACATCTGTTCCCAATTTAAGCTCCCCAGTTCCTGCCTAATAGCATTGTAATTCCCCCTCCCCCAATTAAATATTTTCCCATCCCGTCTGCTCCTATCCCTCTCCATGACTATAGTAATGGTCAGGGAGTTGTGATCACTATCACCGAAATACTCTCCCACCGAGAGATCTGCCACCTGGCCTGGTTCGTTGCCAAGCACCAAATCCAACATAGCCTCCCCTCTAGTCGGTCAATCTACATATTGAGTCGGGAAACCTTCCTGGACACACCTGACAAAATCTGCTCCATCCAAACTATTTGCACTAAGGAGGTTCCAATCAATATTAGGGAAGTTGAAGTCACCCATGACAACAACCCTGTTACTTCTGCACCTTTCCAAAATCTGCCTCCCAATTTGTTCCTCCGTGTCTCTGTTGCTATTGGGGGGTCTATAGAAAACTCCCAATAAAGTGACTGCTCCTTTCCTGTTTCTGACTTCCACCCATACTGACTCAGTAGAATCCTGAGATTACTGCTCTGCTCATCCTGCCTTTTAGCTTCCAACCTAACTCCCTATATTCGCTTTTCAGGTCCTCATCCCTTTTCCTAGCTGTGTCATTGGTACCGATGTGTACCACGACTTCTGGCTGCTCCCCCTCCCCCTTAAGAATCCTGTAGTCTCAATCCGAGACATCCTTGACCCTGGCACCCGGGAGGCAACATACCATCCGGGAGTCTCATTCGCGACCACAGAATCTCCCGTCTGTTCCTCTAACCATTGAATCTCCTATCACTATCGCTCTCCTATTCTCCCCCCTTCCCTTCTGAGCCACAGAGCCAGGCTCAATGCCAGAGACCTGGCCGCTGTGGCTTTCCCCTGGTAGGTCGTCCCCCCCCCCCCCAACCGTATCCAAAACGGTATACTTATTATTGAGGGGAACGGCCACAGGGGATCCCCGCACTGTGCGCCTATTCCCTTTCCCTCCCCTGACGGTCACCCAGCTACCTTTATCCTGTAACTTAGGTGTCACTACTTCCCTATAACTGCTCTCTATCACCCCCTCAGCCTCCTGAATGATCCGAAGTTCATCCAGCTCCAGTTCCCTAACGTGGTCTGTGAGGAGCTGGAGTTGGGTGCACTGGTGACCCTTACCTCCCACATCCTGCAAGAGGAGCATGCAACTGCCCTAGCCTCCATCCCCTCTGCTCTAAATTGACAGAAGAGATTTTTAAAAAATAAAATAAAGGAAAACCTTACCTTACCAAACCCTCCACACAAAAGTCCTTTGTTTTTATGGTTAGAGGAGGAGGATGGGTGGGAGACACTACGCGTGTCGTGTTTCGGGTTTAGCCACTGCCCGAATATATAAGTTCACTTACCTGGCAGTCCCCGTGTCCGTGTCCGCCGAATCACGAGGTAAGTACTTTATAGCTCAACTTACCTTCCCGGCTGCCCCCTGGCTCGCGCTCTCACCGCTCCCGCGGCTCAAATGGAAGAAAGAAATACCCACCAGCTCTCCTGTGACGTCACACTTCAATTTTTGCTGGTCAAGCAGGTCCACAGAACAGAACAGAGCACTCTCGCTGCTGCTTCTGGTCTCTGGCTTCGGCTCCTTTTATCTCCCGGCTCCTCTCGCCTGTTCCCGCCCTCGCTGCTGCTTCTGGTCTCTGGCTTCGGCTCCTTTTATCTCCCGGCTCCTCTCGCCTGTTCCTGCTCTCGCTGCTGCTTCTGGTCTCTGGCTTCGGCTCCTTTTATCTCCCGGCTCCTCTCGCCTGTTCCCGCTCTCGCTACTGCTTCTGGTCTCTGGATTCGGCTCCTTTTATCTCCCGGCTCCTCTCGCCTGTTCCCGCTCTCGCTGCTGCTTCTGGTCTCTGGATTCGGCTCCTTTTATCTCCCAGCTCCTCTCGCCTGTTCCCGCTCTCGCTGCTGCTTCTGGTCTCTGGATTCGGCTCCTTTATCTCCCGGCTCCTCTCGCCTGTTCCCGCTCTCGCTGCTGCTTCTGGACTCTGGCTTCGGCTCCTTTTATCTCCCGGCTCCTCTCGCCTGTTCCCGCTCTCGCTGCTGCTTCTGGTCTCTGGCTTCGGCTCCTTTTATCTCCCGGCTCCTCTCGCCTGTCCCCGCTCTCGCTGCTGCTTCTGGTCTCTGGCTTCGGCTCCTTTTATCTCCCGGCTCCTCTCGCCTGTTCCCGCTCTCGCTGCTGCTTCTGGTCTCTGGATTCGGCTCCTTTTATCTCCCGGCTCCTCTCGCCTGTTCCCGCTCTCGCTGCTGCTTCTGGTCTCTGGATTCGGCTCCTTTTATCTCCCGGCTCCTCTCGCCTGTTCCCGCTCTCGCTGCGGCTTCTGGTCTCTGGATTCGGCTCCTTTATCTCCCGGCTCCTCTCGCCTGTTCCCGCTCTCGCTGCTGCTTCTGGACTCTGGCTTCGGCTCCTTTTATCTCCCGGCTCCTCTCGCCTGTCCCCGCTCTCGCTGCTGCTTCTGGTCTCTGGCTTCGGCTCCTTTTATCTCCCGGCTCCTCTCGCCTGTCCCCGCTCTCGCTGCTGCTTCTGGTCTCTGGCTTCGGCTCCTTTTATCTCCCGGCTCCTCTCGCCTGTCCCCGCTCTCGCTGCTGCTTCTGGTCTCTGGCTTCGGCTCCTTTTATCTCCCGGCTCCTCTCGCCTGTTCCCGCTCTCGCTGCTGCTTCTGGTCTCTGGATTCGGCTCCTTTTATCTCCCGGCTCCTCTCGCCTGTTCCCGCTCTCGCTGCTGCTTCTGGTCTCTGGATTCGGCTCCTTTTATCTCCCGGCTCCTCTCGCCTGTCCCCGCTCTCGCCTGTTCCCGCTCTCGCTGCATTCATACAGTGCCTTTCACGTTCTCACGTTGCCCCAAAGCGCTTTGTAGAAATGAAATGTTTATGAAGTATAGGTACTGCTGTTTTGTAGGCAAGCACAACAAAGCGTCGCAACCAGCAATGATATAAATAACCCCTCAGTCTATTTTGGTGGTGTCGGCTAATAAATGTTGGGCAGGATGCCAGGTGTACTCTTCCTGCTTTTCTTTTTGATGTCCACCTGAGCGGACAGATGAGGCTTTGGCAAAATATCTCATCCAAAAGGCAGCACTTGCAACATTGCAGCATTTCCTCAGCACTGCATGAAAGTGTAGATTATGTGGGGGCTTGAACTCACAAATTCTGACTCAGGAATTGGGAGCTGTAATACTTGGCCCAGCTGACACTAGCCTATTGTATATCAGTCACCTGCAATTAATGGAATTATTTCATACACAAACATTTCATCAGATTATCTTTCTTTAGCATGTTTATGTCTCAAAGTTTCATTTCAGCAAAAATTTGAAGAATGAGGGAACAAATTCATATGTACAACAAATGCCATCTTACCCTCCTCCTCCTCCTCACTTCTATCTTTCTCAGCACTTTGGTCATTTATTTTATCTCATCTTGACTTAAGTGCAGATCGTACAAAAATTCTTGCTGCTTTCATTCCTTTAACAACACTCTGCCTTTACTACGTATTTTATTTAAAAATTTTAATCCAAGTGCTGCACCATAAATCAGTTAACAGGCATTGGAAGTATTATGAATGATAATTGAAGAAATAGATTTTTATTTTGCTGCTTGTATTCAATGTGATCACATTAGTGATGGCCACATTTCCAGTCTTCAATTCCAAGTATGTGGATTCTAATGGCAGTAAAATTGTATTTAATTGATTCTTCTACTGTAGCTTTTCATGTTGATCAGCTGTGACTCAATGGGTAACTCTCTTGTCTCTGAGTTGCAAGGTTGTGGGTTCAAGTCCCGCTCCAGGGCTTGGGCACAAAAATGTAGGCTAACTGAAGGGGTGCTGCACTGTTGGAAGTACCGTCTTTTGGATGATTTATTAAACTGAGGCCCTGTCTGACCACTCAAGTGGACGTAAAAGATCCCATGGCGCTTTTTCTCAGAAGAGCAGGGGAGTTCTCCCTGGTGTCCTGGCCAATTATTTATCTCTCAATCAACATCCCAAAAACAGATTATCTGGTCACTATCACATTGCTGTTTGTGGGAGCTTGCAGTGCACAAATTGGTATTCCATTAAAGCAGTAATTGCACGTTCGATAGTACTTCATTGCCTGAAAAGTGCTTTGGAACGTCCTGTGGTTGTGAAAGGCACTTTTTAAATGCAAGTATTTCTTTTTGACCTGTAGAAGTTAATTGCCTCTGTGCGCTGATGCTCTGATGGTCCTTTCCACAAGAGGGAGCTAAATTATCTCTTATTGCAAGATTCTCCGTGTCTAACCTTTAAATACAGTAATTATGAGCAATCTTAACTACAACTACAGGACTAATACAACACAACAGTCCTAAATCTTACCTGAAAGTAATTTATTGCTTGAAACACTGACACTGTTGCTATGTAAATTAAATTCTTTCACCTTGCTGTCATTATACTGGCACTGAGGAATAGTTATTTTCAGGTACGTAGTTATACTGGAAGATTTCTTAACTATTTACAATTTCATCAGTTCCCCGAGCAGATTTCCCAGTAATTCTCGGAATAAAATTCTACTGCAGTGCCAATTGCCTATAATGATGAGCCTGTGTCCACTACATATCTTGGTTCCGTAACTGCGCTCACTATGTGAACTTAAAAAATGCTTCTGATGAATTCACAAGTTGTGTCATGAAGGAGGAAACAAGAAATTAACTGAGTTTAAGGCAATAATTCTATCTTGGGTTTCAGTTGCTGTTCATGAACAGCTCCAGCTAGCTGCTCTCAGCCATCCTTCAGCTGGTTATTCATCTTGTTGCTGTTGTGTAATCTTGGTGTGTGTGAAATGGCTGCTGTGTTTGTCCACAAAACAGCTGTATTTCAAAAGTAAATCACTGAATGTGAAGGCATTTGAGAGATGTGGGAAGATGTGCTGTCCACGTTTTTCCGATTTGTGATGCTATCAAAACCTCTGGACTCAATCTCTCCCCTTGTAACTCCCTGCCAGGCACCTTTAGACCGTGCGAACCACTGACTATTGTGGACAGGTACACAGCTGCTCTGGTGCAAACAGAGCTAAATGTCTTTTATAAGATACAAATGATGTCCTGGAGTGCAGGAATAACTTGTGACAGACTGACTTGCAAATCATATTTGTTTTCTGCATAGAAAAAATGTGCAAATGATGAAAGGTGACTTGTGAATAACTGGAGTTGGTATAAGGTTGGGTACTGGTGAGGTCCTAATGGCTCTCTGTGAACAAACTTCTCAGATTGTGGGCTGAATTTTACCAGCCCCTCGACGTCGTGGGTCGTGGCAGGGGGGCCCGTAAAATACTTGCAGGAGAGGCCCCCCACGACGTCGAGAAGGCCCTGCTGCATTTCACCGGCGGTGGGGCCTTCGTTTACATATTAAAATAAATTTTTTTTAAATGCAAATAAACTTACCTGGTCCCGGTGGCTGTCCCTCACTGATTTTATGGCCACTAGCTGCAAACTCGCGTGCTTTCGGAACTCCATTTGGAGTTCAATGGCGAGACACTGGTGGGGAGGACTGAAATTATCAGGGCGGGAGGTGGGGGGGGGGTGTGGGGGGAAGCGAGAAAAACACTTCTTATTGGCTGTAGGGATGGTGGGAAGAGGTTGGGGGGGCAAGTTTGGATTGGGACTAAAATAAATTTTCTGCATATAGGCCAATTTTTAAAAAACCATTGCAGGGTGGGAGGGTTGGGAAAGGGCCTCTAGCTTTTAATTTTTTTTAAAGCAAATTAACAATAATATGCCTTTTAAAAATTCTAATTTTTGCTGAGGGCATGAAGCCCTTTAAAAATGGCACCAGTGCGATGGTGCCAGATGCCATTACTGGTGACTGAGTGGTGGCCCCCTCTATGTCATCGGGGGCGGCTGTCCCGCCTCCATTTAAATGAGCCCCCGCGTGTAATATCGCGGGGGCTCAGCGGCGGCCAATGCGCGCGGGCACACCGTCGACATCAGAGTGCGCCGCCATGATTTTTAAAATTCATTCATGGGATGTGGGCATCGCTGGCCAGGCCAGCATTTATTGCCCATCCCTAATTGCACTTGAGAAGGTGGCGGTGAGCTGCCTTCTTGAATCGCTGCAGTCCATGGGAGGTAGGTATACCCACAGTGCTGTTAGGAAGGGAGTTCCAGGATTTTGACCCAGCGACAGTGAAGGAACGTCGATATAGTTCCAAGCCAGATGGTGTGTGTCTTGGAGGGGAACATGCAGGTGGTGGTGTTCCCATGCATTTACTGCCCTTGTCCTTCTAGTTGGTAGAGGTCACGGGTTCGGAAGGTGCTGTCTAAGGAGCCTTGGTGCGTTGCTGCAGTGCATCTTGTAGATGGTACACACTGTGTGTCAGTGGTGGAGGGAATGAATGGCATCCCATCCACAAACAATCAAGTGGGCTGCTTTGTCCTAGATGGTGTCGAGCTTCTTGACTGTTGTTGGACCTGCACCCATACAGGCAAGTGGAGAGTATTCCATCACACTCCTGACTTGTGCCTTATAGATGGTGGACAGGCTTTGGGGAGTCAGGAGGTGAGTTACTCGCCACAGGATTCCTAGCCTCTGACTTGCTCTTGTAGCCACGTGATTTATATGGCTACTCCAGTTCAGTTTCTGGTCAATGGTAGCCCTTAGGATGTTGATAGTGGGGGATTCAGCGATGGTACTGCCATTGACTGTCAAGGGGAGATGGTTAGATTCTCTCTTGTTGGAGATGGTCATTGCCAAGCACTGATATGGCACGAATGTTACTTGCCACTTAGCGCCTCCACGATGTGCGACACATTCAAAGTTCAGCCCTGTGTTTCAGGGCTTCGGCAGAAAATCAATCGGTTCATGCTTCAGAATCGTGGGCCTAATTAATTTTCTTCATAAACTATGTGAAACTGCTGCCTGAAATTTTTTTTTTGAGCAATCATACTTTCTGTATGCAATTTCTTCTGTTAACAAACTGCAATTTAATTTTCTTTGCAGGCAATAACACTTTCACCTGGATTAGAAAATGATCCCCATCGTTGGCTGGCTGAAATGAAAGTACGTATTCAAGGCGGCGGTATGATTAACTACTTTGGGCTCTCTATGGTGGTGGTAAATTTACAAAATAGGACTTAGAGATATCAGCAGCAATGCTTTCGGGGTCACAGAGGACAGCAGTATAAATGAATCAAAGAAAATGCTTCAAGGGAAGAATTTGAGGGCGTGTGGTGAGATGATACTAGAGAACCTAATAAAAGGTCTTTAAAATTTTGAAGGTGTTTGTAAGGTAAAAGCATAGAGAAGACGTCTCCGTGTGCGGAAATCCGAAAATACTATCAGATAGTCACTAATAAATCCAATAAGAAATTCAGGAGGAACTTCTTTTTCCGGAGAATGGTGAGAATGTACAACTCAACATGGAGTAGTTGAGGACAAAGTATAGATGCTTTTAAAGGGAAGCAAAATAGAATCATATAATCTAACAGCACAGAAGGAGACTAGTTGGCCCATTCTGATTGTGATGGCACTTTGAAAGAGCTGACCAATTTAGTCCCATAACTTTGCAAATTAGTCTCAAGGTTTTGGAAGTTCCAAGAGAATCTGGTTCCACCACGCTGTCAGGTAGTACGTTCCAGATCTTAACCTTCTCTCTGACAATTTCCCCTTTAGTTCTTTTGCCAATAATTTTAAATCTATGATCTCTGGTTACTGACCTGCTAGCCAGAAGAAAATAGCTTCATTAAAGCCCCTCATAATTTTGAATGCCTCTGTTAGGTCTCCCAATAACCACCTCTGCTGTAAGTGAAACAATCCCTGATGCTCCAATTGCTCCACATGACTGAAATCCCTGGCAACATCCAGTAAACCTACTCTGTACCCTCTCCAGGGCCTTGACATCCTTTCTAAAGTGTGATGCCCAAAATTATAAACAATACTCCAGCTGAAAGCTAACCAGTGATTTGCATTAAACATGACTGACTTGTTTTTATATTCCATGCCTCTATTTATGAAGCTAAGTATTCCATATGTTTTTTTAAATGCCTTATCAACTTATCTTGCTACCTTCAAAGATTAATGAATATGCGCCCCAAGGTCCCTCTGCTCTTACACCCCCTCAAAATAGTACCATTTAGATTATATTGCCTCTCCATGTTGTTCCTTCTATTATGACCAGGTGAGGAAGGGGTCTCAGGCTCCCCTTTCACCCTTTCTCTGGTTTGACCGCAACAGGGTTTATTCTTTTAACACCGTGATTTAGCTTACCACCTCAGTGAGCATTTGGTCCTGTTACTCAAATATAATTGCAAATGAACCAATCAGACAGGTTTTCTTGAGGTTAAACAAGAACGATGTAGGTTTATTAACCTTAACACTCTAAACATATTAAAATTACTAACATATACAACACATCCATGCTCACATTCACATGAGAGGCATACACACACACAAATAGATTATGGAGGGAAACAAACAGAGTTGGGAGGTTGGAGTAGAGTCCTTAATAATAATGGAATTTAAATACTAAAGTGTAGTCTCAGAGTCCTTAGTTGAAGTTGTAGTCCTGAAGTCCTCGCTGGGCCACGTGCGGTTCAGGCTTACTTCTCAGGTTCCGGAAGGCAGAAGAGGGGCTTTATCCGTGTCCCCTGGCGGTGCTGAACTGTAGGTTGCAGCTGAGACTTCGCTGGAACTTTACTGGAGAGAGGGAGAGTGATTGCAGCTCTCTTGCTAGCTTACAGTTACAGTCTCCTTCTGAGGCACAATTCACAAACTCCCAGAGTTACACAAGTAGTCATGTGATGTGACCTCCTCTTTGTTTTTGAATCAGTATCTTCTGAAATGATCTTTGAAATTCAATGCTGTTCAGCCACACTTGGTAGCGGGGGTGGGTGGGGGGGGGGGGGTGGTTTGGCTCTTTCAGAGTCAATGGGTGCTGATGGCTTTTGACGATCAACATTGACAAAACCATTCTAGGTAATTGAATCAGAGAGCACCCCCATTGTTCTGGCTAGACTGGGTAATCACCTCTGTCTCCAGCTACCTTTGGCTTTTTATATGCAAATTGTGCGTGGCCATCTTCGCTGCTCTTTTTAAAAAAAAGTTATTTGTAGCAATTTCAGTAAAAGTCTCAGCCAAAGTTCTAAATGAAGAAGTTAATATTTTCCATTTGGCATGTGGGGTTTTCATCACACTCCCAAAATGCATCACTTCACACCTCATTACATTGCATCTGTCATGTGGATTCCCATTTAACCAGTCTTTGTTCTCCTGAAGTGTGCTACTATCCTGCTCACTATTTACTACATTGCCAAGTTTTGTACCGTCTGCAAGCTTTGAAATTGTACTCTTTATACCCAAGTCCAGATCATTTATAAGACGAAAAGCAATGGTCTTAATACTGACCCCTGAGGGAACCCACTGCATACTTTATACGATGGAGAAAGGAATAGAAGGATTGTAGATCAGGGTAGAGTGGGAGAAGGTTCATGTGGAACATAAACATTGGCATAGACCAATTGGGCCAAAAGGCCTGTTTCTATATTATCCTAATTCTAAGATGAGATGGGCAGATTTAAACAGAAAGGGCCAGGCGTGTAAATGGCCTTTTCCTTTTCCTAAAATTACTTTGTATTCAAGAATATGGCAACATGGTTTTGTGCAGGGAAGGTCATGTCTTACCAACTTAATAGAATTCTTTGAGGAAGTGACAAAGTTGATTGATGAGGGAAGGGCTGTAGATGTCGTATACATGGACTTCAGTAAGGCGTTTGATAAGGTTCCCCATGGTAGGCTGATGGAGAAAGTGAAGGCGCATGGGGTCCAAGGTGTACTAGCTAGATGGATAAAGAACTGGCTGGGCAACAGGAGACAGAGAGTAGCAGTGGAAGGGAGTTTCTCAAAATGGAGACGTGTGACCAGTGGTGTTCCACAGGGATCCGTGCTGGGACCACTGTTGTTTGTGATATACATAAATGATTTGGAGGAAAGTATAGGTGGTCTGATCAGCAAGTTTGCAGACGACACTAAGATTGGTGGAGTAGCAGATAGTGAAGGGGACTGTCAGAGAATACAGCAGAATATAGATAGACTGGAGAGTTGGGCAGAGAAATGGCAGATGGAGTTCAATCAGGGCAAATGCGAGGTGATGCATTTTGGAAGATCCAATTCAAGAGTGAACTATACAGTAAATGGAAAAGTCCTGGGGAAAATTGATGTACAGAGAGATTTGGGTGTTCAGGTCCATTGTTCCCTGAAGGTGGCAACGCAGGTCAATAGAGTGCTCAAGAAGGCATACGGCATGCTTTCCTTCATCGGACGGGGTATTGAGTACAAGAGTTGGCAGGTCATGTTACAGTTGTATAGGACTTTGGTTCGGCCACATTTGGTATACTGCGTACAGTTCTGGTCGCCACATTACCAAAAGGATGTGGATGCTTTGGAGAGGGTGCAGAGGAGGTTCACCAGGATATTGCCTGGTATGGAGGGCGCTAGCTGTGAAGAGAGGTTGAATAGATTAGGATTATTTTCATTAGAAAGACGGAGGTTGAGGGGGGACCTGATTGAGGTGTACAAAATCATGAGAGGTATAGACAGGTTGGATAGCAAGAGGCTTTTTCCCAGAGTGGGGGATTCAATTACTAGAGGACACGAGTTCAAAGTGAAAGGGGAAAAGTTTAGGGGGGATATGCGTGGAAAGTTCTTTACGCAGAGGGTGGTGGGTGCCTGGAACGCGTTGCCAGCGGAGGTGGTAGACGCGGGCACGATAGCATCTTTTAAGATGTATCTAGACAGATACATGAATGGGCAGGAAGTAAAGAGATACAGACCCTTAGAAAATAGGCGACAGGTTTAGATAGAGGATTTGGATCGGCGTAGGCTTGGAGGGCCGAAGGGCCTGTTCCTGTGCTGTAATTTTCTTTGTTCTTTCTTCTAATATGTTGCAGATAACTTAAGAAATACTTAATGTTTTAGTTTACCTTTGGAGTGCATCACAAAACAATATACCAACTAATTTTAGAAAGTGGCTTATCTTATAAATCATAACAGGCCCTAAAGCCAAAACCTAAATTTAAAATTACATTTAAAAGTTTTTTAAATGCTTTTAACAGCTGACCTCTGCAGCGGGATGAATCTCATGCAGTTTTAGAACCGTAGGTTGCCTGAAAACGATTCTGGATGATAGAATACTGGGCGTTAAGTTTGAGCAATGCACTGCCTTCTCAGCTGGAAAATACTGTTATGCTTTCATTCTCTTATTAAATGTTGTATCATGCAGGTTTTGTGATTATTAGGTTTTTTAAAGAGGATTTTGTATTTTCTGCATCATCCAGCTTAGTGAGACTAAGAATTCCAGCAGCAAAAGAAGGGAGCCTCATCATATGTCACTCGCTTAAATATACTCATGTGATCTCTTCAAATAAAACACTGACTTTCCTTACCTTCTTATTCGGAGCTGATAGGGGCGATGGTGGCGTAGTGGTAATGCCACTGGACTAGTAATCCAGCCAGTGCCTTGAGGACAAATGGGTTCAAATCCCACCATGGCAGTTGGTGGAATTTAAATTTAATGAATAAAAAAAATCTGGAATTGAAAGCTATCAGTTTCATGGTACCATTACAAATATCATCGATTGTCATAAAAACCCATCTGGTTCACTAAGTCCTTCAGGGAAGGATAAAAGCAAAATACTGCAGATTCCTAGAAATCTGAAATAAAAACAAAAAGTGCTTGAAATACACAGGTCTGGCAACATCTGTGGAGAGAAGCAGGGTTAACGCTTCAGGTTTGTGACATTTCATTTGAACTCCTTTGGGGAAGGAAATCTGCTGACCTTACCTGGTCTGGCCTGCAGGTGGCTCCAGACCCGGAGCAATGTGGCTGACTCTTAACTGCCCTAGCAAGCCACTCAGTTGTCAAGGGCAATTAGGGATGGACGACAATGGAGGAAATTGGCCCTGACACAATACCTCTGGTGAAAGATTAATTCTCTACTCGTATGCTGGAAAATTACCATTTTTTTTAAAAAAAGGAAAGTTGTCAAATGTCAAAAAATGGATGTATTCCTGAGCACTCTTAGAAATGTATTGGTCATCTGAGATGGATGGTCAACAAGATGACCTTTAATGAAAGAAGAGCAATGGTGCAAGAAACTGATGTGTCGAAAGAATACAAATAACTTGGGGCCCCAAGAAATGTTCCAACTTATGGGGAACCTGATTCTACTGCTTCTGGTGAGTACTTCATTACTTTATTATATACCATACTCTTATTACACCATCTATGGATACCTCAGCAGTTATTAATGCAGGTTATGCACTGTAATACTCGAACAACAAGCCCTTTTGAGATAAATGAATACATTTTTTTGGTGAGTGCTTGAAGCTGACACACGCTACCTTTATCAAAATTCTTGCAGAGTTTTACTGTGTTATACTTGGATTGACATAATCCAATGACAATTAAGCAAAATATATTTCTTCTTTCTGTAGATAATGGAATCAGCACATGAGGCACACCACATGATCCCTTGTAAGGTGGAGCAGGAGTGAAGACCTCTTGCATGTCACGAGGAAGGTCTAGTAGTTGAAGATCAAAAGCAAATCCTAGTAGGGAGCAGCACTATTGATTGTATAATAAAATAAGAATTTTTAGGACCAGGGAAAGGTCTTTAGGCCTAATAAATCTTTCGCCATTTTCTGAGATTGACCCTACCTACCTGCTGTATCATTAATGCATCGAATTAACCCTTGGTGCCCCAACTTTGCTGTCTGCTTCAATGATCTTCTCTGCTAACTTCTTTGACACTTATCCTCTAGATGGAAAACATTCTGCCTGACTTTGTTTCTTTATTTCTAACTGAGTCCCCTGATATGGCAGAGGCTTTACCGTTATGATCAATTTGGCTGACCCAATTCCCTCCTTCATCTTCAAACTTTAGTTATGTCATCTCCAGAGTGTCACCTTTCCTCAGGAAATGAGCTCCGATTCCTTCACCTCATAACTCGAATTTCTGATACCAGAAATCATATTTATTGTCCCTCCTGTACCCTCTGAATGGCAGTAATATGCTGTCCATGGCAGTGACAGGAACTGCTCATACTGCTGCAGATAGGGCCTGATCAGTACTTTATATAGCAATAATATAACTGCATTTCAGCCAGTCCCTAAAATTGAGGGATTGCTTACAGGGCCAATGTAAGTAAGAGCTAAGCATTAGCTGGAGTACATGGATGCCAACACCCTAACTCCACCCCCTAACCACAATTTAGCCTCGAGGCAGAAAAAGGTTGGATCAAAGGGTCACAGGTTTCTGATACCTGCACACTTATGATGAATCAATCAGTCCTGTTGAGTAATGCCGGTGACGCGCTGCTTCTCAGACCTCCAAATTACCTTGTAGAATTTTTGCACTTCTTAAAAAAAAAAATTGCCATTAATATTTGTTTTAAATTGGGTCATAAATACAGTTTCATTTTAAGTTTAAATCTATAAACAGTTGGGTTATTTTTCTTAATGTGAAACTTTTCTGTGTTCTTTGAAATAAAAATGTATTCACAAGTTCTTTGTTCTGAGTCTTTTTTTGATGGTCTTTCTGACAATTCGTACAGAGGTTATAGATCACTCAACATAGCGGGCAGCTTGGTATGCAACTTTTGTTAACTTCTGAATTTCTTATATTTTATGCCATTAGTCCTGTCTTTATTTACATTTTAATTAATTAATTAAGTGGTTTGGATTGTACTATTTTGATTTAATGCCTCTTCCCCCAGTCATAGACCAAATAGACCCGGGCCGAATGAGAACATCTGTAATCTCAGTTTCCAGTTCAATCCTATTAGCTGAGCTTTAACCCCATAGAAACATAGAAAATGCCCTGTTAGAATTTTATAGGTTTCTATGAGATCCCCCCTCACTCTTCTGAACTCCAGCGAATATAATCCTAACCGATTCGATCTCTCCTCATACGTCAGTCCCGCCATCCCAGGAATCAGTCCGGTAAACCTTTGCTGCACTTCCTCTGTAGCAAGAACATCCTTCCTCAGATAAGGAGACGAAAACTGCACACAATATGCCAGGTGTGGCCTCACTAAGGCCCTGTGTAATTGCAGCAAGACATCCTTGCTTCTGTACTCGAATCCTCTCGCTATGAAGGCCAACATACCATTTGCCTTTTTTACCGCCTGTTGCACCTGCATGCTTACCTTCAGTGACTGGTGTACGAGAACACCCAGGTCTTGCTGCATATTTCCCTCTCTCAGTTTATAGCAATTCAGATAATCTGCCTTCCTATTTTTGTTACCAAAGTGGATAACCTCACATTTATCCACATTATTCTGTATCTGCCATGCATTTGCCCACTCACTCAACTTGTCCAAATCACCCTGAAGCCTCTCTGCATCCTCCTCACAACTCACCCTCCCACCCAGATTTGTGTCATCTGCAAATTTGGAGATATTACATTTAGTTCCCTCATCTAAATCATTAATGTATATTGTGAATGGCTGGGGTCCTAGCACCCATCCCTACGGTACCCCACTAGTCACTGCCTGCCATTCGGAAAAAGACCCACTTATTCCTACTCTTTGTTTCCTGTCTGCCAACCAATTTTCTATCCATCACAATACACTACCCCCAATCCCATACGCTTTAATTTTACACGCTAATCTATGTGGGACTTTGTCGAAAGCCTTCTGAAACTCCAAATAAACCACATCCACTGGCCCCCCCTCATCAACTCTATTAGTTACATCTTCGAAGAATTCTAGTAGATTTGTCAAGCATGATTTCCCTTTCGTAAATCTATGCTGACTCTGCCTGATTCTACCACTGTTCTCTAAGTGCTCTGCTATAAAATCTTTGATAATGGACTCTAGAACTTTCTCTACTACTGACATCAGGCTGACTGGTCTATAATTCCCTGCTTTCTCTCTACCTCCCTTTTTAAATAGTGGGGTGACATTAGCTACACTCCAATCTGTAGGAACTGTTCCAGAGTCTATGGAATCTTGGATATATCCTGTACATCACCAAGACTGCTTATTTCCACCTTTCCACTAAAACCTTTATCCATGCTTTCATCCGCGAAGCAAGGCTGGTCAACTGAGCATTTCTTTGTTGGCCTCCCATTCTCCACCCTCCAACTTGTTCAGAGCGCTGCTGCATATATCCTGTGCTGCATGTATCCTGCCCTGCCTATCATCCTTGTCCTTGTTGACTACCACCTGGTTTATGGTATCCCCAACAGAGGATTTTCAAATATATTGTTGTCTTCCACAACTCTCTCCATCATCTTGTCCCACAATATCTGTGTAATATTGTGTTCCCTCCTGTATGGTCTGTTCACTTAACTGGGGACTGCTGTGCATTCCCCTCTCCCTCTTTGCTGCTCTCTTTATCCTTACCATCCTCCTCAAAACCCATCCATTTGACAAAGCTTTTAGCTTTTGTGAAGTTCTTTGGAATGTTTTCTTATGCTAAATGTGCTACATAAAGGAAGTAGTGATTGGGTTGTACTAAGCTCACTCAGTACAAGTTGCTGTTTTGGAGAATTGTTCAACCCTGATGGTATTGTGTGATTATTTAGTTTTCTTACAAATTTGTGTTTGTACTTACTTGTCACATACTAGAAATGTTTAATTTGTGTTTAAATTGCTTTTATATTTTTATTTATGAGCTAGTATTGTGAAGTTGTATGTTTGATAGTTTCATGAAAGGAACTACATAGTGGAGAATGGTGCCATGTTAAGTTCCATCCCATGTTGAAAGCATTAATTCCTTGCTGACTGAATTGTTACTGAAGCTAAAATGGATAACTCACCCTAATTCCAATCTTAGTCTCGCATTTTGATGCTCAAATTCAGTTTTATGGTAAAATAGATATATCTAGCTCTTGGGTAAAGAAATGGAAATCAGTCATAGGATGTGGACAGTGGAACTGTGAACCAGTTGTATTTAATGTCAGATGAAGCATGGTAGGCTGGAGAGGATAGTGTTGGAGAACTTTCAAACCTGGGGTCATCTCCAGTGTAATGATTGGATGCAGAAGCTGTGTATATAAGGTAGGGCTGTAGATGTGTAATATTTTAGAGGTACATTAAATAGTGTATTAAAAGTGAAACTTCAACTGTTAATTGAAATAAAATCAAAATACTGCAGATGCTGGAAATCTAAAATAAAAACAGAAAATGCTGGAAATAATCAGGTCAGGCAGCATCTGTGGAGAGGGAAGCAGAGTTCACATTTTAGGTGTGTTCTGATGAAAGGTCACAGATCTGAAAAGTTAACTCTGCTTCTCTCTCCATAGATGCTGCCTGACCTGCTGAGTATTTCCAGCACTTTCAATTGTTAAATGGAAGCTGTTCATGTACCATCCTCTAAGACCAGCATGCTACTTTACCTCTGTGATTTCATCCAGCTCTTTGGCCCTCAGATCAACCGTGGCATTTTTCTGTTCCCTGTTCCCTCTGCAATGTCTCACATTGTTCCTACATTGTCAGTGGCCACTTTTAAAGCCACCTCCTCCCTATCTCTGGAACATTATTCCTTAGCATTCCTGCCTTGCTATTTTACTCCCTGATTCAGAAATCTTCTGAAGGCTCTCCTCTTAAACTGTTCTTCTGCCCGCCCTCCCTCCCTCCCCTGCTTGGTCTCCACTTGCTGTCCATTGCCCTGGAAAGCCTCTCTTTGTATGTAATTAGTACTGCGGAAACATGAGTTGTTGCATGTGCACCATGGCATCTTATGCACAGTAATGCTGATCAATGATGTATTTGAAACATCCTTTGACAATTAATTTCTTTTAAACTTTAGGCACTTTTATTGCTGGTTTCTGCTTATTGCTACATTTTAAGTTCAGCTGCACCAAAGCCAATTATGTCAATTTTCCAAATTTTAAAAAATCTTAACCTCATTCATTTGTTCTCTTCACAAGCTAGTCCAAGGGGTGTTGGGGATAACATTGTTCCTGGAGAATTATATACACTGAAGGCTTGAAAGTTATGTGATCTTTCTCCTTCCAACTCCACTACTGCACAAGAGCAATACTCATAAATTCTGTTATTTTTCTCCTATTGGCAACAGTGTTTTGCTGTTGCTTTCTGCTTAGTCGTAGGTGGATTCGAAGCTTTGGTTTCATACTTGTTTGGAATCAAAGTTTTGTCAAATGTTCCTATATATCATTACTGGATTTTTTTGCTCAAAGTAAAAAAAACAAAACTGCTTTGCTGTTTGCTTCCAAAAACCATAAATACCAGAAATCAACAGGGTAGCTTCACATGATGCACCATGTGAATCGTTCTTTGAAAGTAGACAAAATGTAAAAATGGGAGTAAATAAGTTGAAATGCTGTGGGTAAATGATGGATATTTTTTCAGTTGGTCACAGGACTGGTCATGATATTACCATCGCTGTCTATTCACTCTTTCTGAAACTATACCATTGGCAAACACCAAGGAGGTGCTCTCTCGTACAATAGTGGTGGAGTAGCTGTCTCAACACTCTTGCAGGCAAAGTTCAACCCCTTCTAAGCCCCTTTGTACAAACTGTGGATAGTGACACAGAAACCGGTCAGTTTGTGACTCTGGTGGTGGTTTCACATGACACTCCCAATAGGTACTTGGTTATGGTTGTATGGCTGGAAGTATGATTTAAAGGAAAACCATTCTGGGTTAGCAGTAAACGTCAATGTGCTTGTCTGAAGCTAAAATTGGAAGAGAGAGGCAGGTAGACAGCAGAGATGCAGAGGTGTATCTGTGAGGTAAACCATCCCCCCATTCAAAGCACCCACTCACAACCTCCCCCATTCTTGGAATAGAATTAAGTTTTACAGATCTCATGAACACATCAGTTTTGGATTAAATTTGTGACTGCTTGTACATTTGCAGACTTTTTAAGCTCGTCTTTGGTCAGATCACATTTGCCTGAACAACCTTTTTTTTTGAAAAACGTAGTTGATGTGATTGCATTCTGGAAGTGTAAATTTAGGATGTTAGCAGGATTCTCACTACAGTGATGCTTCTAATAAAGTGGGATGATGGAAACACTGTAGTATCACTCGGGCATCATGTGAGCATAATTACTAATTAGCATGATATCAATTCCCTGTATCCTCTTCCCCTTTCAAAGCTTCTGACTGATTCTAATCAGAATTTGACACAAGTGGTGCTTAGAAACTGACTAACAATATCACTCTTTAGACCAAGCTGCAGTGGCTATGTGAAGAAGTGAAGGAACGAGATGGACGAGAGCACAAACTGCGATGCCATCTCCGGCAATGCCGAGGGCAGCTGAAGGAGCTCCTACAGGACAAGGAGTCAGAGAGCCAGCTTTTCATAGAGCAAATTACAAAACAAGAACATCTCCTTGAAGAAATTCACAAGGAAAAAAAAGGTTAGTCCTATAACTCTTTTACTGTTGAGATGAGATGTCGGCCAGAGTACAGCTAAGAGAAACAGGAAGATGTTTCTGACCAGCACTAATGTGGGGTGGAGCATTTAGTGTTGGTGATTAAAATTAATGATCTCCCACAGCGATTTGAATTGTGAAGTGATGAGCTATTGTTGAACTCAATCATTGGTTCTGTTTTGAGGTTTCCGTAAAAAAAAAAGTAGTAAGAAGAAAGCAGACCAGGTATGGTACAGTGTGGAATTCCAACTGTGCAGTTTGTGAGGTTAAAACGATTGTAGTGACTTTGGCCTCCCACTGTTGCTAGTACTGAGTGGGAATGCATCACAGAATAAGACTTTGTTGAGTATACCTGCTGTTTAGAAGAAAGCAAATCTATTGAATTGGAAGAGGTCTTGTGGTGGAGGTACCTAAAAAAAAAAAAAGCCGGTTTTGTTTGTGAAGTTTACGTCAGCGCTGCTCAAACGGGAAGCAACTTTAATATGTTAAGACATGGCCAATGGGGTGTATTAGGTGTGCACAAGCAAAAGAGAGAGGGAGTTAGCAGGAGAGAAGAGGCCTAGCTTGTGCAGAATAGTTGATGTACAATCTAAATCTCGCATTGGCCTTGTACTGTTAAGTACTTTTTTACAGGTCCTTTTAATTCATAGTGCTTGGACTTCATATGGTGTAGGACAAAAATTCCACAAAGAAAGATGTGCATTTCTATAGTGCCCTTCACGATCTTGGGTCTCAAAGTACTTTAGAGCCAAGGATGTACTTTTGAAGTGTTGTAAGGCAGGAAACTGGTAGCCAATTTGCACACAGCAAAGTCCCATAAACAATAAGATAATACCCATCCTGACTTGGAACTATATCACCATTCCTTCACTGTTGCTGGGTCAAAATCCTGGAACTCCTTTCCTAACAGCACTGTGGGTGTACCTACACTACATTGGACTGCAGCGGTTCAAGAAGGCGACTCACCAGCACCTTCTCACCTAGTGATGTTGGTTAAGGGATAAATATCGACCAGGACACCAGAGAAAACTCCCTTGCTCTTCAAATAGTGCCATGTGATTTTTTTTTTTAATGTTCATCTGAGAGGGTAGATGGGGCCCTTGGTTTAAGGTCCCATTTGAAAGAAGACACCTCTAAGTGCAGCACTTCCTCAGCAAGGCACTGGGAGTGTCACCCTGGATTATGTGCACAAGTCTTTGGAGTGAGGGTTTGAACCCACAGCCTTCTGACTCGGAGATGAAAGTGCTGCACACTGAGCCATGGCTGAAACTGTGGAATCATTTTCATATCTTCATCTGTGCACTTCCCAGGCTTTTATATTTTACTGTACTTTAATTATTTGTAATTTTAGCACTTTGTATCCTGAGGGAGAGTCCAATAAATTCTTTTGCATTGATGATGTCTGCAATAGAAGTTAAATAATTCCTGTCTCAGCAGCCTGTAGTTTGTGCAATTGACACAGAATGGTGAGATTTATGAGTCACATTGGGGACGTAGATGAAAAATCCTTTTGTAATAGATCATCTCTCAACAGATTTTTTTCCTTAAACGCCCAAGAGAAATATGCTATTTTCTTGAGTCGTCTATAGGTTGAACTTTCAACTTGCAGTTTATGCAATTCCTGGGAATGCACCCCTGCAAAATTTGATCCTGTTATTACAGACCCTTGCTGTAATGCACTGCTTGGAAGCTGGAGCAATTGCCTGTTGTAGCAAGGTAAGTGTGATGAGAATGATGTGTACTGAAAACTTTGGCTGCACGTCCATCTGCATGGCAGTTGCGGTTCTGGCTGCAAAACTTGGCAGAATCACTGTATGGGGGATGCATTATGCATCCGTAATGGCTGCTCCATACCAAGTGTACTCCTACCAATGTATAGTATTAATTGAAAGTTGATAAACTATTTGTCAGGTCCAATATGATTATCTAGGATATACATGATAAGATCATTTAGAGTTCAGAAATAGAAATATAGTGACTGGGCCATTTCTGAATGAGTGCAAAATAATATTGGTATGTTCTTAAATATGCAATTCAAATGTGTACATTTCATCCACAGATATGTTAGTCAGGTTCACATCACTCACTGTTACTCTCAGTACAGAGAACGGTATTTGAAATTGTGATTATGGTATTAGAATTCTGGAGGGCATTGGAATTGCATTTTACCAATTAGCTGCAGCTTTAGAAAGCTTGTAATCAGTGAATTGGGTAATTGTGAATCTCAAAGGAACTACTGATTGGTTGCAATCCAATTGGTATTTTAATATTGTATCTTTTGCACGTATGCTACAGCATTCTGTTCCTTTGTTAATGTGCTGCGTTGGATAACAATCCGGAAGGACTGTGCTATGAAAGATGGAGTTGTGGAAGGAGAGGGACAAGTCCGGTATATACGATTTTGTGGGAGGAGACACAGAAGGCAAAGTCCTGTTGCAGGTGTTGATGTATCATTTTTTACTGGTGTCTTAGAGTCATAGAGTTATACAGCACAGAAACAGGTCCTTCGTGTCTGTGCCGGCCATCATGCACCTATTTATTCTAATCCATTTTCCAGCACTTGGCCCATAGCCTTGTATGCTATGGCGTTTCAAGCGCTCATCTAAATGCTTGTTAAATGTTGAGGGTTCCTGCTTCCAACACCCTTCAGGTAGTGTGTTCCAGATTCCAACCACCCTCTGGGTGAAAATTTTTTTCCTCAAATCCCCTCTAAACCTCCTGCCCCTTACCTTAAATCTATGCCCCCTGGTTATTGATTCCTCCGCTAAGGGAAAAAGTTTCTTCCCATCTATCCTATCAATGCCCCTCAGAATTTTGTATACCTCATTCAGGTCCCCCCTCAGTCTTCTCTGCTCTAAGGACAACAAGCCTGTCCTATCCAGTCTCTCTTCATAGCTGAAATGCTCCAGCCCAGGCAACATCCTGGTAAGTCTCCTCTGCACCCTCTCCAGTGCAATCACATCCTTGCTATAGTGTGGCGACCAGAACTGTACAGAGTACTCCAGCTGTGGCCTAACTAGCATTTTATACAGCTCCATCATAACTTCCCTGCTGTTATATTCTATGCCTCATCTACCTGTGCTGCTGCCTTCAGTGATCTATGGACAAGTACACCAAGGTCCCTCTGACCCTCTGTACTTCCTAGGGTCTTACCATCCATTGTATATTCCCTTGCCTTGTTAATCCTCCCAAAATGCATCACCTCACACTTCTCAAGATTAAATTGCGTTTGCCACTGCTCTGCCCATCTTACCAGCCCATCTATATCGTCCTGTAATCTAAGGCTTTCCTCCTCGCTATTTACGGCACCACCAATTTTCATGTCAAAATTATTAATTACACCCATTACTGTGATTGGAGCATCATCTGGAAAAGAGAGACCCATTTTTTCCAATGCTGATGTGGATTTTCACTGTTTGCTATAGTGGTCCATTGTAGGCTTATGATCTCTTACAGCTACTGAAATCTGCAACATTGATTTATTTAAATTCGAGTACCTGTAATTTAATCCTGGACACACAAAATACATTTTGAGCTCCCATTTAAAACCTGAGTATATTTTGTTTTAGCTAATGACCATGCCTTTCTGTAGCACCTTTTCACATGGGATGGCCTCAAAGCACTTCACATAATTAATTACTTTTTGATGTGGAGTAGTATCAGCTTTGTGGACAAATAGAATAAATTGCAGTTTAGCAATCTTAAAACTCCCATTACTTCCACAGAAATTGTGTCAGTTCTGGCTTTTAAAAATGAGATCGTGTGATAGGTACAAAGAGTTTAAGTGCTTTCTTGATTTGTTCATTCTATGATATTTCTCCTTTGGGTTCAACAGTCCTATTACTAATTTGGTTCAAATTTGATTTCTGACAATGTAAACATATGAAAGCCATGATTTTATTGAAATTAGTTCTGCAGTTAGTAAAGTACCTACATCAGCTACTTACCACTCTTTTTATTTGAACTTGCATGATTGTGAAATAACTTTTCAGCTTGTATATGTTATGAACCAGGTCAACTCTGATTTCACCTTGAGTAATTAACTATGCACAAAATCAAAAACTCCAGGATAAAACTAAAACATATTTATTTTTATTTTGTATTAAACTTTTTCCCTCAACTCAAACTGGCACTAGGAGATTCACTTTGTCGTTTTCCTGTGTACTATATCTTTCCATTTTTGTACAGGCAGAATTGTAGCCGTCTTGTTTTCTGTTCCACTCCAACTAGCTTGAAATCAGCATAGAAACCCACTTTTCCAGTTTCCATTCTCTCTTCTGTGTAATCTGTGTAAGCCTACAACGTGCTGCAAAATGAGAATCACTCTTGTGATGTGTTGATAAATTTAATCGATTGCTGCATCTAGGCTGTTCTAGTTTCCATGTTGAATACAATTTTCAGTTGTTGGTTATTGCCCAAAGTTAAGAGTTCTAATTTCAGCAAGACATGTAGCTCATGGCTGATTACTGAAGAAAATTCTCTGTGGGTGTACTGTATATACTTGAAGCACTTTCTATCTCTTTTTAAGAGTGAAAGAGAAAAGACAAATCAGAACTCCTTCAGTGTTCCTTCTCCACAGAACCGTTTCCTACTCTTACCCTAGCCCCAAGTCAGTACTGAGCATTAATTGTCCTTGGTAACCTCCTGAGATTATCCACGTGATTAAGATTATGGTGCTCTGTAACACTGACTGACTGCCTCAGCTCCACCTGCTGCCGGAAACCTCCTTCCAAACCTCTGTCACCTCCAGATTCGACTATACCGACGCTCTTTTGGCTGACCTCCCATCCTCCACCCTTCCTGGCATCTAACACTTTCAAACTTCGGCTACCTATATCCTATGGCATACCAAGTCCTGACCTAGACCCAGATCTGGATGAGTGTAGCTCCAACAACACTCAAGAATCCAGGATAAAGCAGCCTGCTCGATTGTCACCCCATCCACCATAAACATTCTCTGTACCACCAGTGCACCATGGCTGCAGTGTGCACCATCTGCAAGATGCACTGCAACAATTTGCCAAGGGTTCTTCAACAGCACCTCCCCCAAACCCATGACCTCTACCCCCTCGAAGGAAAAAGGCAGGAGAAGCATGGGAACACCACCACCTGCAAAGTCCCCTCCAAGTCTCTCTCTCTCAACGCGACTTTGAAATATATTACCATTCCTTTATGGTCGCTGGGTCAAAATTCTGGAACTCCCTCCCTAACGGCACTGTAAGTGTACCTACACCACACAGGCTACAGTGGTTCAAGAAGATGGCTCACCACCAGCTTCTTGAGGGCAATTAGGAATGGGCAAACAATGCTGGCCTTTTCAATGGCACCCAAATCCTGTGGATGAATTAAAAAAAAAGTCCTCCAAAGCCTGAAATTTAAAATTCTCATTTTCATGTTTAAAATTCCTTCATGTCCTTTCTCCCTCCCTACTCTGTAACTTCCTCAAACTCTACAATTAACACTCTGCCCTGAACTCTTTGTTCCTCCAACCCTAACCTTTTATGCACCCCTCCCTGTATTCACTCCATGTTTGCCAGCTGTACCTTCAGGGTACCTAGGCTCCATGCTGTAAGAGTTCGATTTTGACACCAAATGTGTTTTGCAACATTCTCCGTTTATTTGTATTGGATCAGGTCCAGTTGCGCACAATATCTTAAAGCAGTAAACATGCAGAGAAAGTAACCTGTCCCCCTTCTTCAGGTAGAAATGTAACCTTCATTGTTGCTTTTTGAATGCACTTTTTTTTTTACAATTTCTTAAACGTTTAGGGTCTTTACAGTTTGTTTCTCACAAATTCTATCAGTGGTAATTAATTTTGGTATGACAAGTGTTATTGTGCATAAGACCCCCCCCAGAAAGTATGTATTTCCTTCAAAACAGCAGATGGTTACTGTTATCTATTCTGCACCCATTGTTCTGTTTCTTTTCTCAAAACTGCCTTGCGTAACTGTTTCATAATTTTGCTATGAAAACAAGTCAAGAGAGACAAATCTTTTATATATTCATTACTTTCAGCAAACAGCTAAACCACAATGTCAGCTAAGTTATACCTTGATGCATTAAATCCTAAAGCATTCTGGGAATGAACAACTTTCAACCATTAAAAAGAAACAAAAAACTTTAATCATATGAGGTTAAATCAAATCCTACTCTCGCTTTTTATACGTTGCAGATATTTTTTTTTAGAGATACAGCACTGAAACAGGCCCTTCGGCCCACCGAGTCTGTGCCGACCATCAACCACCCATTTATACTAATCCTACACTAATCCCATATTCCTACCATATCTGTCCCTATATTCCCCTACCACCTACCTATACTAGTGAAATTTATAATGGCCAATTTACCTATCAACCTGCAAGTCTTTGGTTAAGGGAGGAAACCGGAGCACCCGGAGGAAACCCACGCAGACACAGGGAGAACTTGCAAACTCCGCACAGGCAACACCCAGAATTGAACCCTGGGTCGCTGGAGCTGGAGGTGCTAACCACTGCGCCACTATGCCGCCCATATATGATATGATAGCATAGTGGTTATGTTACTGGACAAGTAATCCAGATGCCTGGACTGATAGTCTGGCGACATGGGTTCAAATGCCACCACAGCAGTTGGGGAATTTAAATTCAGTTCATTTCTTTCTAAAAATCTGGAATAAAAAGCTAATATCAGTAATGGTGACCATGTAACTACTGGATTGTTATAAAAACCCAGCTGGTTCACTAATATCCTTCAGGGAAGAAGATCTGCCATACTTGCCCAGTCTGGCCTATATATGGCTCCAGAACCCAAACAATAAGGTTGAGTCTTAACTGCCCAAAACTAGCCTAGCAAGCTACTCAAACAGATGGTCACCATGACCTGCTCAAGGGCTATGAGGAATGGGCAATAAATGCTGGCCTTGCCAGCAACATCCACATCCTGTGAATGAATGAAAAAAAAATGTATACACAACCAGAGTATTTTACAACTCCAAAATTTCCTCCTGAGACCACTCTGCCTCTTTCTCCTCTTTTTTAAGACCCTCCCTAAAACTCACCTCAATCTGTCCTACTTTGGCTTGGCATCTATTTTGTCTGATTATGCTTCTGTAAATCTCCTAGGGGAAATGTTTGTTAAACATGCTATATAACTGAAAGTTGAGAGAGCAGGTGAAATGAACATTAAAATGTCACAGGAAACTAGCCTAATTTCTTTATATTGCATTTCTTAGTCTTTGTTTAACATCGTTGAACCTACTTTCAGGATATTTTGTGAGAGTGCAACATTTTAAGACAGCTAAGAGCACGTGTACAGACTGCAAAGGAAACTCATGTGTTAAAATGCAGTGAAAAGCATACAAGGTTTTAGTGGTTTATTTGCATTTCTCTCTACGTTCAGCTTTGAACCCTAGAGTGATGGGAGCAATGCTAAAGTTCACAGAATTTGATTGAGACATCAACTGCAATCGCCCTTGGCAGGTAGTGTCTGAAAAGCAGGTTTCCCTGTCAGCACACAGTTGCTTCATATGCAAAGAAATCGTTAGCATTTGTTCCAGAGTGATGACCCTTAGATTATACAATGTAAGATTAAAATTTTATGTAAGAAATCAAAGATGTGAACAGCAAGAAAACAATACATTTTTTAAATATTACATTGCCTCATCCTATACGAGAAATTCTATCAATTTTTGTTTTTAGTTTGTTGGGTGTCAAACATGGGCAACCACTATGTCCTGAAAACAAACCAAACTATGGCAATGTCCGGTCATATGGAATCTCTATTCACTTGATTTGGAGTTCACACTATCTCCCCATAAGGACACACTCCAGTTACCCAAGTCTACAAATCTTAGGCTACCTCCCTCTGGACCATGACCCCACCACCGAACATCAAGCCACCGTCCAAAGGACTGTCACTGACCTCATCTCCTCTGGAGATCTTCCCTCTACGGCTTCCAACCTCATAGTCCCACAACCCCGCACAGCCCGCTTCTACCTCCTTCCCAAAATCCACAAACGGGACTGTCCCGGCAGACCCATTGTGTCAGCCTGCTCCTGCCCCACTGAACTTATTTCTTCCTATCTAGACTCTATCTTTTCTCAGCTGGTCCAGTCTCTTCCCACCTACATCCGTGACTCTTCTGACGCCCTACGTCATTTTGACAATTTCCAGTTTCCTGGTCCCAACCGCCTACTCTTCACTATGGACGTCCAATCGCTCTACACCACCATCCCCCACCAGGATGGTTTGAGGGCTCTCCGCTTCTTCCTGGAACAGAGGCCCAACCAGTACCCATCCACCACCACCCTCCTCCGCCTGGCTGAACTTGTTCTCACATTGAACAACTTCTCCTTCAACTCCACGCACTTCCTTCAAGTAAAAGGTGTCACTATGGGTACCCGCATGGGTCCTAGTTATGCCTGTCTTTTTGTGGGATATGTCGAGCATTCTTTGTTCCAGTCCTACTTAGGCACCCTCCCCCAACTCTTTTTCCGGTACATTGATGACTGTATCGGTGCCGTTTCCTGCTCCTGCCCTGAACTAGAAAACTTTATCAACTTTGCTTCCAATTTCCACCCTTCTCTCACCTTTACATGGTCCATCTCTGACACTTCCCTTCCCTTCCTCGACTTCTCTGTCTCCATCTCTGGGGATAGGTTGTCTACCAATATCCATTATAAGCCCACCGACTCCCACAGCTACCTCGACTACACTTCTTCACACTCTACCTCCTGTAAGGACTCCATTCCATTCTCCCAGTTTCTCCGTCTCCGACGCATCTGCTCTGATGATGCTACCTTCCATGACGGTGCTTCTGATATGACCTTTTTCCTCAACCGAGGATTTCCCCCCACTGTGGTTGACAGGGACCTCAACCGTGTCCGACCCATTCCCCGCACCTCTACCCTCACCCCTTCCCCTCCCTCCCAGAACCGTGACAGGGTTCCCCTTGTTCTCACTTTTCATCCCACCAGCCTCCATATCCAAAGGATCATCCTCCGCCATTTTCGCCACCTCCAGCGTGATGCCACTACCAGTCGCATCTTCCCCTCCCTTCCCCTGTCAGCATTCCGAAGGGATCGTTCCCTCCGCGACACCCTGGTCCACTCCTCCATTACCCCCACCACCTCGTCCCCGTCCCAGGGCACCTTCCCCTGCAACCACAGGAGGTGTAATACCTGCCCATTTACCTCCTCTCTCCTCACTATCCCAGGCCCCAAACACTCCTTTCAGGTGAAGCAGCGATTTACTTGTACTTCTTTCAATGTAGTATACTGTATTCGCTGCTCACAGTGTGGTCTCCTCTACATTGGGGAGACCAAGCGCAGACTGGGTGACCGCTTTGCGGAACATCTCCGCTCAGTCCGCAAGCAGGACCCTGAGCTTCCGGTTGCTTGCCATTTCAACACTCCCCACCCCCCCCCCCCCCCCCTGCTCTCATGCTCACGTCTCTGTCCTGGGATTGCTGCAGTGTTCCAGTGAACATCAACGCAAGCTCGAGGAACAGCATCTCATCTACCGATTAGGCACACTATAGCCTGCCGGACTGAACATTGAGTTCAATAATTTCAGAGCATGACAGCCCCCCATTTTACTTTCATTTTTAGTTATTTTTTCTTCCTTTTTTTTTACATTCTTTTTTACATTTTTTACAATCTTTTTTTGCATTTATTTCATTTCATCTTAGTTTGTTCAGTTTGCTTACCCACTGTTTTTTTCAGGCTGTTTTTCTTCAGGTTGCACTTGCTGCTGTTCAATATTCAGTGTATTCACACCTAATCTGTACTAATGCTTTGTCTTTTAACACACCATTAACATATTGTTTGCCTTTGCTCCGTGACCTTTTGGTCAGCTATGTGGCCTGGTCCAATCTGCACCTTCTCCTTTGTTATCTCTTGCCCCACCCCCACCTCACTTGCTTATAATCTGTGACTTTTCTAATATTTGTCAGTTCCGAAGAAGGGTCACTGACCCGAAACGTTAACTCTGCTTCTCTTTCCACAGATGCTGCCAGACCTGCTGAGTGATTCCAGCATTTCTTGTTTTTATTTCAGATTTCCAGCATCCGCAGTATTTTGCTTTAATCTTGGGCATCTGTTGGCAGAGGCAATGTTTATGAATCCTCAAGTATGTCACTGGTGGTTAACCAGGGAAAATGGTGCAGTTTACTAGTACAGAGCATTCATTGCTGCTTGTCGATGAACACGCTACCAGTTAAGTCATTGGCTTATAAAACAAATGTATAAATAGCAGAAGTTACAATAAATGCTGATGAATGCAGGAAAGGCCATTTGTAAGAAAGAAATAGTTACATTTATATTGTATCTTTCACAATCTCAGGATGTTCCAAAGCACTTTACAGCCAATGAAGTATTTTTGAAATGTAATCGCTGTTGTAATCTTAGCGTGGCAGCCAATTTGTGCACAGCAAGATCCCACAAACAGAAATGAGATAATGACCAGGTTTTTTTTTGGTGATGTTGGTTGAGGGATAAATATTGGCCAAGATACTGGGGAGAACTCTGCTGCTGCCCTTTAGATAATATCATGGTTCTTTTATGCCTATCTGAGAGGGGAGATGGGACCTCTGTTAAACATCTCATCCGAAAGACGGCACCTCCGACATTGCAGCACTCCCTTAGTATTGCATTGGCGTGTCAACCTGGGTTATGTGCATAAGTCCCCAGAGTAATAAACGTTAAGCTGCCACAAATATATAAAACGAGGGGCAGAAACAGCCATTATTTGCTGCCCTGGTGGCCTAGAGGGTAAATGCAGCACTTTGTCTGGAACCAAGGCAGTTCCAGGTACTGTGACTAGTCTTTGCTTCATTTCCAATTTTGGTTAGGGAAGTACCTATAAATTTAAATTTGCCTTGCTGTTCTTGGTTAAGGAGGTCAATAAAGCATAAAATGTTCCCTCTTCTTGACCATTAGCTAACCGTTCCTTCTTTTGGTAAAATTCTTTGTGAAGGGATGTGGGGGTATTCATGTTGAAACCTGTAGCTGGGTGACAAATTGCCAATGAGGAGAAAGTGGGTAGTGTTTCGGGGAGTGATGTCAGAATTCAGGAACAAAATGCAATTTGTGCAACTTTGCGGATGGTACCAAGCTGAGGAATGGGGTGAGAGAAGTAAACTCTTAAGTTAGACAGAGAACTACATAAGAATCACAAATTGTAGAAGAATGATCTGCATAGCATAACGGAGGCAAAAACTGCAGTCTTTAACAAAAACAAGAAATACTGGAATCACTCAGCAGGTCTGGCAGCATCTGTGGAAAGAGAAGCAGAGTTAACGTTTCGGGTCAGTGACCCTTCTTTGGAACTGACAAATATTAGAAAAGTCACAGATTATAAACAAGTGAGGTGGGGGTGGGGCAAGAGATAACAAAGGAGAAGGTGCGCAGATTGGACCGGGCCACATAGCTGACCAAAAGGTCACGGAGAAAAGGCAAACAATATGTTAATGGTGTGTTGAAAGACAAAGCATTAGTACAGATTAGGTGTGAATACACTGAATATTGAACAGCAGCAAGTGCAACCTGAAGAAAAACAGCCTGAAAAAAACAGTGGGTAAGCAAACTGAACAAACTAAGATGAAATGAAATAAATGCAAAAAAAGATTGTAAAAAATGTAAAAAGGAATGTAAAAAAAAAGGAAGAAAAAATAACTAAAAATGAAAGTAAAATGGGGGGCTGTCATGCTCTGAAATTATTGAACTCAATGTTCAGTCCAGCAGGCTGTAGTGTGCCTAATCGGTAGATGAGATGCTGTTCCTCGAGCTTGCGTTGATGTTCACTGGAACAGTGCAGCAATCCCAGGACAGAGACGTGAGCATGAGAGCAGGGGGGGGGAGTGTTGAAATGGCAAGCAACCGGAAGCTCAGGGTCCTGCTTGCGGACTGAGCGGAGATGTTCCGCAAAGCGGTCACCCAGTCTGCGCTTGGTCTCCCCAATGTAGAGGAGACCACACTGTGAGCAGCGAATACAGTATACTACATTGAAAGAAGTACAAGTAAATCGCTGCTTCACCTGAAAGGAGTGTTTGGGGCCTGGGATAGTGAGGAGAGAGGAGGTAAATGGGCAGGTATTACACCTCCTGCGATTGCAGGGGAAGGTGCCCTGGGACGGGGACGAGGTGGTGGGGTTAATGGAGGAGTGGACCAGGGTGTCGCGGAGGGAACGATCCCTTCGGAATGCTGACAGGGGAAGGGAGGGGAAGATGCGACTGGTAGTGGCATCACGCTGGAGGTGGCGAAAATGGCGGAGGATGATCCTTTGGATATGGAGGCTGGTGGGATGAAAAGTGAGGACAAGGGGAACCCTGTCACGGTTCTGGGAGGAAGGGGTGAGGGTAGAGGTGCGGGGAATGGTTCGGACACGGTTGAGGGCCCTGTCAACCACAGTGGGGGGAAATCCTCGGTTGAGGAAAAAGGAGGTCATATCAGAAGCACCGTCATGGAAGGTAGCATCATCAGAGCAGATGCGTCGGAGACTGAGAAACTGGGAGAATGGAATGGAGTCCTTACAGGAGGTAGGGTGTGAAGAAGTGTAGTCGAGGTAGCTGTGGGAGTCAGTGGGCTTATAATGGATATTAGTAGACAACCTATCCCCAAAGATGGAGACAGAGAAGTCGAGGAAGGGAAGGGAAGTGTCAGAGATGGACCATGTAAAGGTGAGAGAAGGGTGGAAATTGGAAGCAAAGTTGATAAAGTTTTCTAGTTCGGGGCGGGAGCAGGAAACGGCACCGATACAGTCATCAATGTACCGGAAAAAGAGTTGGGGGAGGGGGCCTGAGTAGGACTGGAACAAAGAATGCTCGACATATCCCACAAAAAGCCAGGCATAACTAGGACCCATGCGGGTACCCATAGCAACACCTTTTACTTGAAGGAAGTGCGTGGAGTTGAAGGAGAAGTTGTTCAATGTGAGAACAAGTTCAGCCAGGCGGAGGAGGGTGGTGGTGGATGGGGACTGGTTGGGCCTCTGTTCCAGGAAGAAGCTGAGAGCCCTCAAACCATCCTGGTGGGGGATGGAGGTGTAGAGCGATCTTTAGGTTCTACTGCAGTCTTTAGGTTGTCTGATCACTTGTTGGAAACACCGTAGATTTCTACAGGTGATTGTGATAGAATGTCCTCCCTCATTGGTGTTTATCTTTATGATCTGAGCAATAGCCAGCACCTACAAGAGAAAAAGAGAAAACCATGTAAGAGAAAATTGTGTTACCATCTTGAAAATGACTCTTAACTCACAATATAAAAATATTAGTTCCTTGGAAATTCAAAATGTTAGACTAGTGGCCAATAAAACCACTTTCCATGAAACGCGGAAGACCCAGGAAAGTTGCCCCATCTAACTACAATACTGTCAAGTTACATTTCACTGCTATACAGAGCATTGTCATTGCAGTGAACCAGAAAGGCTGCAATTAACTGCAGTGTCACATATGGCATATACTAAAAAGAATGGTTAGTAGTAAGGGCCCATCACTGGCAGTCAGAGCCTCTGTGCATCCTTTTCATTGTGTCAGATTTGGGCAAAAATATATTTTTTTTCCAGAGTTTACGACTGATCAGTGGCAATGATTCTGTGGTAGCACGCACCTTGCAGATGCCATAGGTGCGGAATTATGGAAATCCCAACCCCTCTGGTCTCCCTGCTTTGCAATCCTCTTCCATCTGCTTGGGTTCACTTCAGCAAAGCAGTTTCTTCATCTTTGGCAAAGTTTATCTGTGAGATTAGGTGATTGCCATGTGTTATCTTTACATTTGTTGTATGTATTCCAGGAGTATGTCTAACCTGATAAAGGTTCACAATACTTAGTGTCGGTGGCAGATTGAGCAGTTTACTGTCTGTCTGAGTTGTATTTTTTTCATTTTGCATTCCCAAATTAGTAACTATTAAGTAATTAGTAACTGTTAATTAGTAATGTGAATTGCTTTTATAGAACCATAGAATCATGGAGCACAGAAGGAGGCCATTTTGCCCATTATCCAATTAGTCCTCTCCCCTGCTATTTCCTCATAGTCCTGCAAATGTGTCTTTTTCAAGTCTATATCCCATTCCCTTTTATTTAGTTTATATTAAACACAACATCATATTCTAAATTTTGCTATGACATTTTTTTTCTCCTGATACCGGAACTCTCAAAATTATTGTCTATACTTCTGTGTTTTTTCGTTCTCTGAGCTTGGCATAGTTAGTTGTTAGGAAAGAAAAGACAGACTTGGAAAGAAAGTTAACGGCCCGCAGATGTACCTGCGGACTTTGAAACTGCTGGGCTGTGAAGTATGTATGTATCTGTGGCGTACACGCAGGCAGATTATGCATAATGAGGATCACAGTGCAGTAGCCGTGTGTGCCAGCGAGCAGCATGATAGAGATCGATGTGTGAGGTCATTGGCATGAGATTGTGTTTCCATTTTGTCCCAGCAGCCAACTCACCCAAAGAGAAGCGGTTTTAAATCTCTCCAAAAAAAATTATTGCCAATTATTATTTGAAAAAAAAACTGCACATCGACAATTTTGACGAGAAAATCCTAAATACTTCACATTTATCTTAAGACATTGAACTTTCACAACTGAGTTGCAAAGTATTTACAGCAGAACAAACAGGCCATGCGGCCCAACAGGTCCATACTGGTTTTTATGCCTTCTCCCACCCTCTTCGCCTAACCACATGAGCATACCCTACTATTCCTTTCACCCTCGTGCTTAACTACCTTCCCCTTAAATGTCTCTGCATCTATGCTACTCACCTCAACTGCTCTCTCCGGTAGCAAGTTCCACATTCTAACCATTCTCTAGGTAAAGAAGTTTCTTCTGAATTCCCTGTTGGATTTATTACTGACTATCATATTTATGGCCCCTATTTTTGGTCTCCCCCACAAGTGGAAACATCATCTCTACGTCCACCCTATCGAACCCTTTTCTAATCTTAAAGAGCTCTTATCAGGCCTCGATAAAAGAGCCCTCGGCTGTTCAATCTTTCCTGATGGGTATAACCTCTCTGCTCTGGTCTCATTCTAGTAACTCTTGTTTGTTCCTTTTCCAGTGACTCTGTATCCTTTTTAAAATATGGAGTCTAGAATGGGCATGGGTGGAATGGGCACACAGGTGGCAGATGAAGATCAATGCAGAGAAATATGAAGTGATTCATTTTGGTGGGATGAACATGGCGAGACAATATAAAATAAAGGGTACAATTCTAAAACGGGTGCAGGAGCAGTTATTGAAGGTAACAGGACAAGTTGATAGCATGGTTAATAAAGCATACAGTATCCTGGGCTTTATTAATAGAGGCATAGAGTACAAGAGCAAGGAGGTTATGTTGAACTTGTATGAAACACTAGTTCGGCCTCAGCTGGAGTATTGCGTGAGGGAAATGGCTGAGCAGTGTGGGATCACTGACACTGTCACTGTCCGTGCCAAGGCTAGAGAGTCTGAACTCCTAAGATTCGTGGCCAACCATTTTTCCCTTGAATCTGAAGAAGCAGGAACAGGGTTAGAAGTAGACCCTGACAGGGCATTGCTAGCAAAGCTACAATTGGAACAGAGGAAACTTGAATTTGAGAGAGAGAAAAATAAAGAGCCTTCCAAAGGAACCTGAAGAAAAAGAGAGAGGAAAGAGAAAGAACCTTCCAGAAGGAATTCGAAGAGAGAGTGCTAAGGCAGCTTGAGTTAACTAAGGGGCGACAGAGTAACCGCAGTGAAAGCATGGCCAATATGGAGGAATGTAATTCAGGGCTGAGTACAGAATTGTTAAAACTTTCCCAATTGATCCTAAAATTCAATGAGGGAGATGTGGAAGTGTTTTTTGTGTCTTTTTAAAAACTGGCAAAGCAGTTAAAGTGGCCAGCTGAGTCTTGGATTCTGCTGTTACAGAGCAAATTAGTAGGAAAAGCCCATGAGGTTTATTCCCTGTTGCCAGATGGGAGTTCATTAGATTATGAACTGACAAAAAATGCTATCCTCAGGGCATATGAGTTAGTACTGGAAGCTTATCGCCAAAAGTTTAGAACCCTCAAGAAGTAAGCTGATCAAACTTACCTGGAGTTTGAGAGAAGTAGGCAGCTGGCTTTTGACCAGTGACTGAGGACTCTTATAGTACAGTTCAGCTATGAAAATCTCAGAGGTAATTTTGTTAGAGGAACTTAAAGACTCTCTCTCCCACGCTCCATAAAGACACATGTATAGGAACAAAAGGTTCAGAGAGCCCGGCAGGCAGCAATCCTGGCCGATGAGTTTGCTCTCATTTACAAGTTGGTTTCCCAGGGGAAAACCTTTCCTAGTCACCCCCAAAATCCGAAAAGGACAAATGGTGGAATGGTGCTAGATACCCAAGCAGTCCTGGGAGCGAAAGAAAAGCAGGAGACACAGGGCCCTCCTCCAGCCAAAAAGGAAGGAGCTGTGAGCAGGAATGAGACCTGGAGACCTGTGTACTTCCATTGTAATAAAGCAGGGCATTTAAGAGCTGACTGCTGGAAACTAAAGGGAATATCGGTAGGGTTAATCAGGGCACACCCACTCAGTTAAGAAGGGACCCTGATGGAAAGCACAACAAAACAAACTCTGGCTTTAACTGCAGGAAGAGCGAGACCCGGAAAGCTTATGGCTGAAAGTGCAGGAAAATTTAATAGGATGCCTGAAGGTTATCAGTGTTTTGTGTCTGAAGGGAGAGTAACCCCATACTCCTCGTGTGGGGCAAGCAAGCCCATAGTAATTCTCAGGGATATGGAGCCACTAGATCCCTTTTACTGGGAAAAGGCCTGACCTTTGCTCCAGAGAGGGCAGTAAATTCCAGAATGGTGGTGAATGGTATTGGAGGGCAGTGTATGCCTGTACCTTTACTCCGGGTGCACTTGGAGTGCAACCTAGTTTTGGGACCGGTGACCATAGGGATTGTCCCTAGTTTGCCTGTGGACGGGGTTGACCTCCTAGGTAATGATGTGGCGGAGACGAAGGTAGTAGCTTCTCCAGTAGTGAGAAAGAGACCGCAAGAGGTCAGAAAGACAGGGCAGTGGCAGGAGACGGTCCCTTGCAGTTTACCTGAATGTATAATGAATCAGGCCATGATCAAACCAGCTCTCCCAGAGGAGACTGAATTGGCACGGCAGGCAGATGACCATGAGATCTGTCTGTCCGAGACTTTCTTTGGAAAGTTAGAAGACCCAGGGAATGAATTAAATGAATTTTCCCTAGCTGAGGCTCAGCGAGCTGACCCAGTGTTGCGAAAGTTAGCACAGGCTGCCCAGTCTGAAATTGAAGCAACGGGAGTCCCTGATTGCTACTATCAAAAGAATGAGGTACTGATGAGGAAATGGATTTTTCTTCACAGATCTGAAAGCAAGGAGTGGACAGTGGTTCACCAGTTGTGGTGCTGCCGAGGAAGAGAAATAGTAAGAATGGCCCATTAGATTGCAGTGACTGTACATGCCTGTATACGTAAAACCAAAGCCCGCTTAAGACAGCAGTTTGACTGGCCAAAGCTGCACAAAGTTGTGGTACAGTACTGTAGGAATTGCCACATGTGCCAGGTTGAGGGGAAACTCCAACCTACAGTAAAATCTGCACCCCTAAGTCCTGTATCCGTGTTTGGAGGACCCTCCAGCAGAGGGCTGGTGAGCTGTAAGGGACCCCTGCTGGGAACAAAAGGGGAGAGATAGGTACAAGGCGGGCAATAGGTTAGAAAGGAACAGGGACAAAACCTACCAAGAGGGCGGGGTAAAGGAAGACTGCAAAGAATCCTGAATGAAAACCCCTACCCCCGAAATATTTGAAAAGTTAGACCCCACATCCTCCTATGTAAATGCAGCCAGTAGAAGCACCCCACCAGAGTTGCTAACAGTATTTACAGGAACCTGCAAGAGACAAAAAAGATTACTTGAGGGCAGAGAAACAGTGAGGATGATGCCTCACTGAGTCGAAGTACTACAGGGGAGGGCAGCAGAATCTGGACAAATACCTGCAAGCAGGAGTGTCCCAGAGGACAAAGGGAGGATTAGCAAAGAATCCACAGTCAGGAAAAATGGGAACCAGCCTTCCCCAAAGGTGAAAAGCCCTTGACTCATCAAAGCACTGAATGAAAATTCAGAGTGGAACCGCCCACTGCCGCCGCCCCTGAGCAGAACTCCATTCTAGGGCTAATTAAATTGTGCCCTCCCTCACAGATGTCAACAAGAATGAAATCCTAGGCAGTCATGAAAATGTGCAAACTGAAAAACTTCCCCAAAAACCACATGTTTTTTGGGGTGCCAAAAGGTCTGTTTAAAGCAGCACTGCTAACAAGAAAAGACAGCCTGTAACAATTGTTTGGGTTTCTGAATGAATGAGCGAGATGGATATGTGTTTTCCTGTCCTTGTCTTCCCTCTAGTCCCTTTTAATGAAATGCCCTTTTAAAAAATCGCATTTCATTCCGCTGGGTGTGGCGATGTCATGCAGAACCCCACCTGCCAAGAATGAGGCATATTAATTTTGCCATATGAACATTGATTTTAAATTGTTGCTGGAGTGAAAAAATGACTTGTTTGAAGGTCACCAGACACTTGGCTGGAAGAACATTTGCATGCGAAGAGACATGCTTGGAGAGACAAAAGAATTGCTCACTGATTCAATTAACAGAGATTGGGCTGGGCAATGATGATCCACATCTTGGGATAAGAGACAGCTCTACATCGCCGCTCCCCCCTCCCCTCACTGCTACCCCTCCCCCCCCCCCCCCCCCCCACCCAACGAGAGCTTTGAAATCTACAAAGGCAGTATTGGTTAAACCAGCTGGACACATGACTGACAGGCTGATCCAGGCTTTTGAATGAGACACAGGGCAGTTTGCAACTGAAGCTGGAACAAGCAAGCCTCTCTCCTGGCTGTCTGTCTCTTGCTTTCTCCCAAGCCACCGGACTCACAGAAGACACGTAAACCTCAAGAGAGAAAAGACTTCGACATTGAAGCAAGCTGAAACGTGAACTGGGCCCCAACGAACAGGATTTACCAGCAACCAAAGACTCCACATTGAACTTAAAGGGCTGTAATTATAATCCCGAGTTGCCTCAAACTTTTCCCCTTTATTCTTTTCTACCTTTTCTGTCTCTATCTGCGTATGTCTTTATCGCATATGCATGCCAGCGTGGTCGCAATGCATATTCTGAGTCATTAATCGGATTAGAGTTTAAGATTAATAAACTTCCTCCTTTCTTACTTAAATCTTAAGAAAACCTGTCTGATTCCTTTGCCGTACAACTGGAGCAGTGAACGAGGATTCCCTGAGGGGAAGCTAAAAACACTGTTTCTAAGACTAAACCCTGTTACGGTTAAACCAGGCAACGGCTGAGAGGGAACCCCTAGACCCCTTCTCACCTGGTTGTAACAGGCCATGATGGGCCAAATGGCCTCCTTCTGCGCTGTAACGATTCTATGATTCTGATGCTGACAGAGTTGCGTGTCCTGCTCTATGCTCTAAATGCTCTATGATTACAATTGTAATGAGTTCTTTTATGTTGTCTGATGCAACATAAATGAGATGCATGGGGTCCAGTTGGTTGAAGATCTCAAACAGGTTTATTACAGCTAAACTATTATGCAGTACAGAGCTAACTATTTACAGACCCTTACTCTGGGTGTTACAGTTGTAGAGTGACTCGAGCTCCAAGTTATGTGATTGCGTCCTAATACTTGGCTCATTCGCATACTTGGGCAATAAATGCTGGCCTAACCTGCGACGCCCACATCCCCATGAATAAATTTTTTAAAATCTTCAAAGTGACATCACTCTTAAAGGCAATCATACAACAATAACTATTATCACTCAGCAGAAGCGGGTAATTTTTAGGAAGTCTGGAGGGACTGGGTGAGATAATGGGTTGTAGAACTGCCCTTTTGCTTCTGGATCTAGGGTTTGAATCCACACAGGATGGATGCGGTTAATTTTTTTTCTTGGAATAGATGTAAGGGCACCAAACAAAATAAGTCGGACCGTTTTGCCTTAACTCATGTAATTTTTAAAAAATTCATCCATGAGATGTGGGTGTCACTGGCAAGACTGCCATTTATTCCCCATCCCTAATTGTCCTTGAGAAAGTGGTGGTGAGCTGCCTCTTGAATCTCTGCAGTCTGTGTGGTGAAAGTAGTCCCATAGCCCTGTTAGACAAGGAGTTTCAGGATTTTGACCTAGCCTGAGGAAGGAGCAGCAAGTCAGGCTGTTGTGTGACTTGAAGGGAAATTTGGAGGTGGTGGTGTTCCCATGCGCCTGCTGCCCTTGCCATCCTAGGTGGTAGAGGTTGAGAGTTTAGGGATGTATTGTCAAAAAACCTTGGTGAGTTGCTGCAGTGCATCTTGTAAATGGTATGCACTGCAGTCACGTTGCACCAGTGGTGGAGGGAGTGAATGTTTGTTTAGGTGATGGATAGCTTCCAGTTAAGCGGGCTGCTTTGTCCTGGATAATGTTGAGTTTCTTGGATGTTGTTGGAGCTGCACTCATCCAGGCAAGTGGAGAGCAGAGTATTCCATCATATTTTTGACTTGTACCTTACAAGTGGTGGAGAGGCTTTGGGGAATTAGGTGAGTCAGTTGCTGCAGAATAACCAGTCTATGACCTGCTCTTGTAGCCACAACATTTATGTGGCTGGTCCAGTTAAGTTTCTGGTTAATGTTGCTTCCCAGGATGTTGATGCTGGGGGATTTAATGATTTAATGGCTTTGAATGCCAAGGAAAGATGGTGAGACACTCTCTTGTTGGAGATTGTCATTGTCTCTCACTTGTGTGGCGCAAATGTTACTTGCCACTTATCAGCCTAAGCCTGTAGGGCGGCACAGTGGCGCAGTGGTTAGCACCACAGCCTCACAGCTCCAGGGATCCGGGTTCAATTCTGGGTACTGCCTGTGCGGAGTTTGCAAGTTCACCCTGTGACCGCGTGGGTTTTCACCGGTTTCCTCCCACCACCAAAGACTTGCAGGTTGATAGGTAAATTGGCCATTGTAAATTGCCCCTAGTGTAGGTTGGTGGTAGGAGAATGGTAGGGATGTGGCAGGGAATATGGAATTAATGTATGATTAGTATAAATGGGTGGTTGTTGGTCAGCACAGACTCAGTGGGTCGAAGGGCCTGTTTCGGTGCTGTATCTCTCTTTTCCTGGTCTTGCTTCATATGGATATGGGCTGCTTCATTACCTGAGGAATTATGAATGGAACTGAACAGTGTGCTGCAATCACATCATCAAACATCCCCACTTCTGACCTTACAATGAAGGGGAGGTCATTGATAAAGTAACTGAAGATATTTGGGCCTAGAACACTGATGTGCATCCAAATGTGCATGAATCTGTAGCACAAAATTAACTAGAATTCAGAATTACCCTTGATAGATACACATGCAGAGGGCTGGCTGATGGCATGTGTGAGTGTTGAACTGCAGCTGTAGAAAATGCTGTTGTAATGCTGAGGCACATTGCCAGAACAATGTGCAAGTTTGTATTCAAGCCATCTAGCAAATGATCGGGAATCCAACAATAGGGGAAATGGAACACACTGACCTTGTGTAAAGACTTTTCCCCCCGTCCCAAAAATGGGTGGCGAAGGGTGGGAGGGGGGTGCTGCGGCATTGTCTTTCTGACCAAGGTTGAGTGAATAGATTGCATGATTGATGCCCAATGCTTCACCCACAGAATCTTGGCTGTGCCATTATAGGGATGGGGCACGTAAAAGTTGGGCAGTTCCCCACCGAAGCAAAAGAAAAAATTAGCTGATGCAGCCTCTGAGCAATTGGATTGAGAGAGAGAGACAAATCTACCAGCTGCCCTGATGGCCAGGAGTTGGCGCTTGACACAAGAATAGCTAAATGTCTGGGATGGGAACATTTATGCTTCCATTTTGTCATGCTAGGCCCCCACTTGCCAAGAATGAGGTGCATTAATTATGTCATGAACATTGTTTTTAAACTGTTACTGGGATGAAGATGGACTTGTTAAACAGATCAAACATAGCTGGAAAAGATGTTTGCATATTAACAGACGGCGATTGGAAGGACAAAGGACCATTTCCTGACACATTCAACTTACAATGGACCTTGATCACCAGGTATTGTGTATAAGAGGAGCATTCCAGAGACTGCTAAGGTGATACAGTCCAAGATGTGGTCAAACCAGTTAGTAACATGACTAACCTGCTTGACAACCTGGGTTTTTCTAAATTATACAAACAGTTTGAACTGAGTGTTTGGTCCTGGACTGAGAAGATCTCTCTCCTGTCTGCTCCCATCTCTTTCTCTCAAGCCTCTGAATCCACTTAAGACACTTGAACCCCAAGAGAGAAAAGTCTCATACAACAAACAAAGTTTAAGAAGAATACTGGGCCCCAACAAAAAGCAAGATCTACCCACAATGAAGAACTCTACAGTGAGCTCGAAGAACCATAACAACAACTCTGCAGATATTGCCTCAAACCTTTCCATTTTATTTTTCTTCTCTTTTCTGTCTCTATTTGCACGTGTGTATCGCGTATGCATGCTAGCATGAGCAGTCGTGTATCCATGGGCGTTAACCGAATTAGAGTTTAAGTTTAATAAATAGCAACTTTTATTCTTTAAACCTAAGAAACCCATTGTGCTGGTTTCTTTGCCTTATAATTGGAAAGTGGTGAACAAGGATTCACCAAGGGGGAGCTAACAACAGTGTATTTAAAAATAAAACCCTTTTAAAGTAAGACCAGGTGAAGGCTGAACGGGAACCCTAGACCTCTTTCTCACCTGGTCGTAACAATTTATAAAATAAAATAACTCCGGTCAATGGTTTTTGTTCCACTGAACAGATTATGAATGCACTCTGTGTAATATGGCAGTGACTAACGTTGAAAAACATTGTGGTCTATCTAATCCTCTTCAAGCCTCTTCATAATTTTGTTTTAAAATGATTACCTGGTGGCTTTTACGAATGGAGACTTTGAGGAAATGTAGTTATTGTGGACTGCGTTAGACTGAGTGTGTTACTTGTAATCGCTATTTTGGCTTTGTCAATTGTTTAACCTCATGCCAGCGATTAAGCTCAGAGCACGGAATCAGACAATTGCTGTCTTTTTCTGTTTTCTTCAGCTCTCCCGATTAGATTGTATGACTTCTGCAGGGATACGAAATGTCTACTCGTAATGTTCTAGGCATGATGAGTGTGGGCAGGTTCGATCGGATTAGGTGATCTTTTCCTGCCTGTTGTTTTGGTACCTTTGTATATTTTTGCTGAAAATAAATTGGATAAAACATTTTGGGTAGGAGTGTGTTCTGGTGTCTGTAATTCAAGTTGAAAACTATTAAAATTCACAGAAGAAGCAATTTAGAATTATTTATGTAAGGTATACGTCTGTTCAAACCACATCAATTAACTCATTTATGCTTTAAACAGCGATATGCTGAAACTGAAGGTCAGACTATCCCTGTCTCAACGGTTTAGTTTATAATTTTTCTTTCTGGAAGTAGGTTGTGGATAAAATGTTGGCATTTTATTGGAAAGTCACTGTTCCTTTTTTTTAAACGAAAGGTTGAAAATATATTTGTCATTACTGGAATGCCACAGTCTCGTCTTGTGGAGCATGCTCGGTCCTTCAAGTACCCTTGCTCATCGGGCTTCAGCGGGGTTAAACTTGGAGGATGCAGGAAGCTGAATAAAAGTGTATTGTGGTTGAATGACATTGCTGCAAGAATACTGGGACATTTTTGTTGTCAAGCGGGTACATGGAATGAATTATTCTGTAGGGGATTGAATTTGTTCAGCTTGCAATTCAGTAGTTAGCCTGTGGATTACACTATGGATTTGCTGAAGGGTTTTTTTATTCAGCGATGGGAGCTTAGTTGTAAAAGCACCAATTATTCTGTAGATTTGTATAATACTGGTTTTGCAGGCAGGGTATGATGAATAGGTTTAGATTTAATTTTGATCTTGCCATAACCACCTAATCATAATTGTACTTGCTTTTATTTACTTCAGGAAATGTTCTTATTTTCAGTAGGACTTGAGATGGTGAGTTTAATTTTTTTTTTTTGCTTTTCACTCCCAGTGTTCTCCTCATCTCCCAAAGGTGATGACTTTTGCTGGGATGCATCTCCACTAGTCCACATGGCTTCGCAACATAAAAGGGAAAACCTGCAAATGCTGGAACTCTGATATAAAATCAGAAAATGACAAATAGTCAGCATTCGTCGAGGACAGTTCTGGTCACAGCAGGTGCCCAAAACACCATGACCTGTCTTTTACAGATGCTGACTGCCCTGTTGTGTATTTCTAGCTGTGTTTTGTATGGCATTGAGGGCAATGAATGTCAAAAGTTGACCATCGTAACCAAACTCAGTACTGTTCCCGACTTGCACATATTGTGGCATAGGGCACTTGGCAAATAATGAGAAAATGGAATCCTGCTTTGTTTATTTTCTTCCCTCCCATCCTTCCAAGCTTGCAGACTTTGAAGCCGATTTCAGCCCCCTTATTAATGCCATGGCAGAAAATTCCACACACGGCACAAACCAGGGACTGAACATTGCACATGCTGGAATTCAGTCGGACATCACTTAGTGTGTGCACGTAGTGAGCCATCTGAAGCTTGTTTAATTTGTTTAACCTTCTGAAAAATTCTTCCAAATACCTGCTGTTCATTACGTGATGATCCTGTCTGCTTGATTCATGCTAGTCTGCAGCTGTACTTCTATTTATGGCAATGTATGAATTCAATTCCACAGAGGTTTGGGCCTTGACATCATGCTGTATAAGATTGGCATCTGTAAGCATTCATATGTGATTCCTTCAGTATGATAAAAGGTACCTGGACATGCACCTGAAGTGCTGTAACCTGCAAGGCTATGGACCAGGTGCTGGAAAGCGGGATTAGATTGGGTGGCTAGTTTTTTTGGACGGCACAGACAAGATGGGCTGAATGGCCTCCTTCTGTGCTGTAATTTTGCTATGGTTCTATGGTACTGAGTTCTTTACTGTCTTTCGGATGCGTTGTTAAATGAGACCCTGTCGGTCTGTCCAGCTGGTTGTAAAAGATCCCAGGTTGCTATTTGAAGAAGAGCATGGGGAGTTTTCCTGGTGCTATTGGAAAGAAAGAAATTGCATTTATATTGCACCAATCATATAATCTGGATGTCCCAAAGCACTTTGCAGCCAGTGAAATACTTTTAAAGTCACTTGTGTAATGTAGCCAAGATTTATCTTTCAGCCAACATGACCAAACAAATTAACCAGTCTTTTTTTTATCCTCGGGCTGTGAGAATTCCTGGCGAGGCCAACATTTGTTGCCCATGCCTAAATGCTCTTAAGGTGGAGGTGATCTGTCTTCCTGAACCATTGCAGTCCATGTGGTGTAGGTGCGCCCACAGTTCTGTTAGGGAGGGAGTTCCAGGATTTTGACCCAGCACAGTGATATAGTTCCAACTCAGGAGCACCACCATCTGCAGTTTTCCCACCAAGTCACACACCACCCTGACCTGGAACTATATCGCCATTCCTTCAGTGTCGCTGGGTCAAAAACCTAGCATTCTCTCCCTAACAGTACTGTGGGATTACCGGAACTAGGTGGACTGCAGCGGTTCAAGAAGTCAGCTCTCCATCACCATCTTAAGGGCAACTAAGGATGGGCAACAAATGCTCAAATCCCATAAAAGAACCTTAAAAATAAAATTCCAATTGTAGTCATTCTCTTAATCGGAGAGATGTAATCAGTCTTCCCTTATCTGCGAATTTCTCTGTTCTATAGGAAGAACTACCCTTGGACAGGCATGTGAAAGCTGATAATCCTATAGGGCCACAAAAGTGAGGTAAATAGCATCCTGATTTCTCATTAATAGCCAGCTGTCAGGTTTCAGTGATTTACAACTGGGACAATTATAGTTTGAGTGAAACGACAGGATATGTGTATTCTCCAAGGGACTGTAAGCAGGCATTACCAAGCTTGTACTTTTCGACATAGAAGGCGCATTGTGGAAGTGGTAGTTATGGAATAATGCTTTCTGACCAGTCATCACATCTACTGCACTGTGTGTTCTTACTACTTGGTAAAATATAGCGATGTCATGTTTCTATACCTGGATTACCTGGATTGTTTGCACTGATCCTGATGTACAGGGAAAATGAAGTGGTACTAGTTGTATAGTATGCATTGGGTACAGTAGCTTTATGTCTTTTTCATTTTTTTTTCTATATCTCCTCCAGCAGGGTCTTTTCTGATTGTAAGAAAACATTGAAGTTCTTGTAAGACTGTTTGTTCAAAGGTTTGAAGCTAACTCCATATTGATAAAGATTATAATTTTATTTAGGCAAATTTGAGACTTAATACCTTACAGAATTTGAGCAGCAGTTTGCAAAGAACAATTGAGAATTGTGTTACTGTCATTGTTCTGTGTGTATTAGGCGTAGCCTGCTTCTCGTTCCTTCTATTCTCACGTGTCTACACCTGTCTGGTGTCTTTCCTGGCTCTACTCCGCTGAGAATGACCCAAACCCACCAGGATGTACCCCAAAAACAGGCACTGCAGAGAAATCCATCCAATCATGCATCTTCCATACCCGCCATTATACCAATCGTGAGTCTGGAAAGCTCTGTGTCCAGGCTCAGGACTTGGGCCTCTGTTATCTGCTTTTTAGACTTAACTCAAACTACATCTGTGTTGCTATTCTGTTTCCATGGTGATGGCACAACCAAGGACCTTGAGGATGAGTTTTATCTGTGGTTAAAATCTAGTTTTTAATGTACCTTTCCCAATTTCTAACAGGAGAAATAAGAGTAAATTAATAAAAATTATGAACTGCAAAGCTTTATGCTGAAAATTAGTAAAAGGGATTTTATAGTTGGTTACATTTCAATGACTCAAAAGTTTGAACATTCCTATAGACATAATGAAATGAGATGTAAAACTGCAGACAACTCTTGTTCTTTTCCTTCACTTTCTGGCAATAATAAGTATCCCTGCCATACCAAGGCCACTTGTGATGCAACCCAGGACCTGGAATCAGCTGAATGTCCAAGCCAGTGTGTTTATTCAAAACTAAGCTTTTAGAGAAATGTTTAGTGTCATTTAACTCTTGCAATGCCTGATCCCTCAAAAAATACTCTGAAAAACCTAAATTCTTCCACGGCCCAAAGTATAATCTGTGCAAAACTTTTCCAGTTTACAGGATGTGTGCGAAGGGTTGATACTTGATATTTAGCTTCATTCATTTCTTTCTTTCAATTTCTTTCTTTACTCTCCTTCTCTTCCCCTTCTTGCCCATGTAATGAGAAAATTCACAGCTGTACCAATTGCTGTTTTAATTTTCACTATAAAATGAGGTGCAGTCTAATTAGTTTAAATAATTTCACCAATACTAAGTTTCAACCTTTTTTTAAAAAAATGAAAAATTAATATTATTTGGATTCATTCATGTTCATTGGGCCAATTGGAGCATTTAACCTCCACCTGCCCTTGCCATTGTCCGCCCTCCGCCCCCCCCCTTCCCCCCCCCCGTTGCCGACTCCGCCCTTCCCCCCCCGTTGCCGACTCCGCCCTTCCCCCCGCGTTGCCGACTCCGCCCTTCCCCCCGCGTTGCCGACTCCGCCCTTCCCCCCCCCGTTGCCGACTCCGCCCTTCCCCCCCGTTGCCGACTCCGCCCTTTCCCCCCCCCGTTGCCGACTCCGCCCTTCCCCCCGTTGCCGACTCCGCCCTTCCCCCCGTTGCCGACTCCGCCCTTCCCCCCGTTGCCGACTCCGCCCTTCCCCCCCGTTGCCGACTCCGCCCTTCCCCCCCGTTGCCGACTCCGCCCTTCCCCCCCGTTGCCGACTCCGCCCTTCCCCCCCGTTGCCGACTCCGCCCTTCCCCCCCGTTGCCGACTCCGCCCTTCCCCCCCCTTGCCGACTCCGCCCTTCCCCCCCCTTGCCGACTCCGCCCTTCCCCCCCCCCCGTTGCCGACTCCGCCCTCCCCCCCCCCGTTGCCGACTCCGCCCTCCCCCCCCGTTGCCGACTCCGCCCTCCCCCCCCGTTGCTGACTCCGCCCTTCCCCCCCCGTTGCCGACTCCGCCCTTCCCCCCCCCCCGTTGCCGACTCCGCCATTCCCCCCCGTTGCCGACTCCGCCCTCCCTCCCCCCCCCCCCAGTGCCGACCATGTCCTTCCCCTGTGCTGACCACGCCCTTCCCCCCCAGTTCCGACTCCGCTCTCCCCCCCGTGCTGACTCCGCCCTTCCCCCCACCCGTGCTGACTACGCCCTTCCCCCCCCCCGTGCCGACTCCGCCCTTCCCCCCCCGTGCCGACTCCGCCCTTCCCCCCCCCAGTGCCGACTCCGCCCTTCCCCCCCCCAGTGCCGACTCCGCCCTTCCCCCCGCCAGTGCCGACTCCGCCCTCCCCCCCCCAGTGCCGACTCCGCCCTCCCCCCCCAGTGCCGACTCCGCCCTCCCCCCCCAGTGCCGACTCTGCCCTTCCCCCCCCCAGTGCCGACTCTGCCCTTCCCCCCCCCAGTGCCGACTCCGCCCTTCCCCCCCCAGTGCCGACTCCGCCCTTCCCCCCCCAGTGCCGACTCCGCCCTTCCCCCCCCAGTGCCGACTCCGCCCTTCCCCCCCCAGTGCCGACTCCGCCCTTCCCCCCCCAGTGCCGACTCCGCCCTTCCCCCCCCAGTGCCGACTCCGCCCTTCCCCCCCCAGTGCCGACTCCGCCCTTCCCCCCCCAGTGCCGACTCCGCCCTTCCCCCCCCAGTGCCGACTCCGCCCTTCCCCCCCCAGTGCCGACTCCGCCCTTCCCCCCCCAGTGCCGACTCCGCCCTTCCCCCCCCAGTGCCGACTCCGCCCTTCCCCCCCCAGTGCCGACTCCGCCCTTCCGCCCAGTGCCGACTCCGCCCTTCCGCCCAGTGCCGACTACGCCCTTCCCCCCGCAGTGCCGACTCCGCCCTTCCCCCCGCAGTGCCGACTCCGCCCTTCCCCCCCCAGTGCCGACTCCGCCCTTCCCCCCCCAGTGCCGACTCCGCCCTTCCCCCCCCAGTGCCGACTCCGCCCTTCCCCCCCCAGTGCCGACTCCGCCCTTCCCCCCCCAGTGCCGACTCCGCCCTTCCCCCCCCAGTGCCGACTCCGCCCTTCCCCCCCCAGTGCCGACTCCGCCCTTCCCCCCCCAGTGCCGACTCCGCCCTTCCCCCCCCAGTGCCGACTCCGCCCTTCCCCCCCCAGTGCCGACTCCGCCCTTCACCCCCAGTGCCGACTCCGCCCTTCCGCCCAGTGCCGACTCCGCCCTTCCGCCCAGTGCCGACTACGCCCTTCCGCCCAGTGCCGACTCCGCCCTTCCCCCCGCAGTGCCGACTCCGCCCTTCCCCCCCCAGTGCCGACTCCGCCCTTCCCCCCCAGTGCCGACTCCGCCCTTCCCCCCCCAGTGCCGACTCCGCCCTTCCCCCCCCAGTGCCGACTCCGCCCTTCCCCCCCCAGTGCCGACTCCGCCCTTCCCCCCCCAGTGCCGACTCCGCCCTTCCCCCCCCAGTGCCGACTCCGCCCTTCCCCCCCAGTGCCGACTCCGCCCTTCCCCCCCCAGTGCCGACTCCGCCCTTCCCCCCCCAGTGCCGACTCCGCCCTTCCCCCCCCAGTGCCGACTCCGCCCTTCCCCCCCCAGTGCCGACTCCGCCCTTCCCCCCCCAGTGCCGACTCCGCCCTTCCCCCCCCAGTGCCGACTCCGCCCTTCCCCCCCCAGTGCCGACTCCGCCCTTCCCCCCCCAGTGCCGACTCCGCCCTTCCCCCCCCAGTGCCGACTCCGCCCTTCCCCCCCAGTGCCGACTCCGCCCTTCCCCCCCCAGTGCCGACTCCGCCCTTCCCCCCCCAGTGCCGACTCCGCCCTTCCCCCCCCAGTGCCGACTCCGCCCTTCCCCCCCCAGTGCCGACTCCGCCCTTCCCCCCCCAGTGCCGACTCCGCCCTTCCCCCCCCAGTGCCGACTCCGCCCTTCCCCCCCCAGTGCCGACTCCGCCCTTCCCCCCCCAGTGCCGACTCCGCCCTTCCCCCCCCAGTGCCGACTCCGCCCTTCCCCCCCCAGTGCTGACTCCGCCCTTCCCCCCCAGTGCCGACTCTGCCCTTCCCCCCCCCAGTGCCGACTCCGCCCTTCCCCCCCCAGTGCCGACTCCGCCCTTCCCCCCCCAGTGCCGGCTCCGCCCTTCCCCCCCCCAGTGCCGGCTCCGCCCTTCCCCCCCCCAGTGCCGGCTCCGCCCTTCCCCCCCCCAGTGCCGGCTCCGCCCTCCCCCCCCAGTGCCGGCTCCGCCCTCCCCCCCCAGTGCCGACTCCGCCCTCCCCCCCAGTGCCGACTCCGCCCTCCCCCCCAGTGCCGACTCCGCCCTCCCCCCCAGTGCCGACTCCGCCCTCCCCCCCAGTGCCGACTCCGCCCTCCCCCCCAGTGCCGACTCCGCCCTCCCCCCCAGTGCCGACTCCGCCCTCCCCCCCAGTGCCGACTCCGCCCTCCCCCCCAGTGCCGACTCCGCCCTCCCCCCCAGTGCCGACTCCGCCCTCCCCCCCAGTGCCGACTCCGCCCTCCCCCCCAGTGCCGACTCCGCCCTCCCCCCCCAGTGCCGACTCCGCCCTTCCCCCCCCAGTGCCGCCTCCGCCCTTCCCCCCCCCCAGTGCCGACTCCGCCCTTCCCCCCCCTCCAGTGCCGACTCCGCCCGTCCCCCCCCTTCTCCTTGTTCTCTCATTTCTCCTTCCCACTTTACACTGCTGTCTCCTTCCCTTTGCAGTTCTGTCCTTATCCCTTTCTCATTTAATTTAAAAATTTGCATTGTGATCATGGGTACAAATAATTAAATCTACAAACTATTCCTGCTCCTTTCATTTGATGCATGATTAGTTGAGCCTGTTGCTTCTATCATTTCCTTTAATGTGGGATAAAAGTATAAATGAAAATCATTAAGACGATTTATTCGGAAAATGAGCTAAAGATTCAACTGCTAAACAAACCACCTTTCAATTACTTTTAATAGTCAATTATGATAAGGTTACCCTCCATTCATCATCAGATTGAAATGAAGGTTAAAATTAGGCATATGGATGATATTTAATTAACTCTGATCTATTTTAGAGTATAAGCATGAGACAATGCAAAATTAATTTCCCAATACATCTGTGACCTGTTAGTATTGGCAAATCAAATTACAGAAGTATGATTAAAGCAATTTCTGTGGTTTGCAATAGATTTCCAAAGTCTATCGGATCATCTAGTTTATTCAGTAGCAAGTAAAACAGAATAATCAATATTTAATAATTTGACTGAACTTGGAATATTTTAAAATCAATTCAAACTGAAGCTGATGTGGCTGTATAAATGGACTACCAACTTTCATTTCTGTAGTTGAAGTGGAGAGCTTCTTACAATTTTTTTTAACTGCCCTACCTAAGCATTCAGCCCATAGGCAACTGTTCACGCTGTTAGGACTGAGGTTGGAGGAATGCACTGTCTTTCTCTAGTTCCACTACTCCACTGGTCAAAACATATATTTAAACGTTTTACCCAGTTACCGATACGGCCAATTCTATGCGTTATCTATTTATTTTTTATTTATTTAGAGATACAGCACTGAAACAGGCCCTTCGGCCCACCGAGTCTGTGCCGACCATCAACCACCCATGTTATACTAATCCTACACTAATCCCATATTCCTACCACATCCCCACCTGTCCCTATATTCCCCTACCACCTACCTATACTAGGGGCAATTTATAATGGCCAATTTACCTATCAACCTGCAAGTCTTTGGCATGTGGGAGGAAACCGGAGCACCCGGAGGAAACCCACGCAGACACAGGGAGAACTTGCAAACTCCACACAGGCAGTACCCAGAATTGAACGCGGGTCGCTGGAGCTGTGAGGCTGCGGTGCTAACCACGGCGCCACTGTGCTGCCCATAAAATATTAGTTTCAGAATAAAAATCTGCCAACCAGGTTTTTTTTAACAGCAAAATTATTAATTTATTATAAACAAGACTTATTCAATAAATATGCAAAGCACAGTTCCTGGGATGGGAGCGTCGCTGACTCGGCCAGCATTTATTGCCCATCCCTAATTGCCCTTGAGAAGCCGGTGGTGAGCTGTCTTCTTGAACCACTGCAGTCCATGTAGGGTAGGCACACCCACAGTGCTGTTAGGATGGGGGTTCCAGGATTTTGATCCAGCGATAGTGAAGGAACGGCAATATAGTTCCAAGTAAGGATGTCGTGTGGCTTGGAAGGGAACTTGCATTTGCTGCCCTTGTCCTAGGTGGTAGAGGTCACGGATTTGGAAGGTGCTGTCTAAGGAGCTTTGGTGCGTTGCTGCAGTGCATCTTGTAGATGGTACTCACTGCTGCCACTGTGTGTCGGTGGTAGAGGGAGTGAATGTTTGTTAATGGGGTGCCAATCAAATGGGCTGCTTTCGATGATGTCGAGCTTCTTGAGCGTTGTTGGAGCTGCACCCATCTAGGCAAGTGGAGAGTATTCCATCGCGCACCTGATTTGTGCCTTGTGGATGGTGGACCGGCTTTGGGGAGTCAGGAGGTGAGTTACTCGCTGCAGGATTCCTAGCCTCTGACCTGTTCTTGTAGCCACAGTATTTATATGGCTACTCCAATTAAGTTTCTGGTCAATGGTAACCCCCAGGATGTTGTTAGTGGGGGATTCAGCGATCGTAGTGCCATCGAATGTCAACGGGCGATGGTTAGATGATCGCTGTATACCAGTATCTCCCAGTAGTCATGGTGGACATGAACTTCAAAATGTTTAAGAGCTAGTAGTATTCTTTTTTCATTGTAGGTTATCTCTTTTCATGCCGATTTAGCTTTTTGGAAAAGTATACCACTGGCCTTTCTATGCCCGATTCATCATCATGTAACAGGACTGTACTGACCCCCTGGTCACCAGCATCAATTGTTACCTTGAAGGGCTTAGTGAAATTTGGGGCAGCCAACACTGGTTCATTGGTCAAAATGGCTTTCAGCCTCTCAAAAGATGGTTGACACTAAATGCCTGCTACCCGACCCAAACCCGATGGGACCCGCCGACATGTGTCGGGGTTGGGTCGTACTTCCGGGTCTGGCATTCGGGGTCGGGTGGGGCCGGATCGGACATGCTCTATCACCACCTCCGGTAAGTGACTTTAATGTTGATTTACTTTTTGGACTTTAAAGGTGGTTTTGCTACAGTTATTTTAAGCTTGTGCAGGTAAGGAACAAAGTGAAAACCGGAAGGTAGGTTAACTGATGGTCGGGCTGGGTGCGGGGAAAAAATGGAAGGACTCTGACCAGGTCGGGCTTGGGTCGGGTCTCATTTGCAGACCTGAGCAGGCCTTTACTGACCAGACTACCTTGGGTTTTTTTTGTAGCAAATCTGTCAGTGGAGCAGCTGTAGTGCAGAAATTTGGTACAAACTTGCGATAGAAACCACACATCCCCCAAAACCTCATGATTTCTCGTTTAGTCCTCGGGGACAGTGAACTCCACCAATGCTTGTACTTTTGCTGTTCTTGGCAACATTTATCCTTGCTCTACTATATGCCTAAGGTAGGGTTCTCTTGTTTTAGCAAATTCACTTTTGGCAAGGTTTATCACCAAATCAGCTCACTGTAATTTTCTAAACAGAGCTTTTAGATGTTCCAAGTGGTCCTTCCAATTGTCACTGTATATCAGCACATTATTAAGGTAAACCACATAGTTAGGAATACTGGCTACACTTGGTTCATTAGTCTGTGAAAAGTTGTTGGGGCATTTTTCAGTCCAATTGGCATCATTTGGCATTGGAAAAGACCATTTTTTGTGACAAAGGCCGATATTTCTTTAGCTTGGGGTGTTAAAGGAATCTGCCAGTATCTCTTTTACAAAGCTAGTTTGGTAAGAAATGTGGCACTGCCAACTCTGTCAATACAGTCTTCCAAGTGAGGAATTGTGTGGACATCTGCCTTTGTTACTGCATTAACCTTTCAGTAGTCTTTGCAAAGTCTAGTTGAACCATCAGGCTTAGATAATAACATGACTGGGGAACTCCAGCTGTTTTGACTGGGTTCAATTAGTTTTCCAACATGTATTGGATTTCTGCTTTCACCTGGGCTTGTTTCTCTGGACCTAAGTGATAAGGGTGCAGTTTTATAGCAAAGTATTCTCATATATCCACATCACGTATGGCTAATATTGTACATCCTGGTTTGTCCCAACAGAGTCCTTTAAATGCTGTAAATAGCTTTGTTAGATCTCTTCATTGTTCTGCATCTAAATATGAAAGCATAGTGTCTAATTTCCCTAACAATTCAGTGTGAGCTAACCGGATAGGAGGAGTTTGAATTTGTGAATTGTCTAGGCCTCCTTCTGCCTCATCCTCACTATTCCTTTCCTCCTTCACTGTCCTTACTACCTGACATACCTGTTGTTATGACCAGGTGAGAAAGGTGTCTAGGGGTCCATCTCAGCCTTCACCTGGTCCTACTGTAATAGGATTTAATTGTAAACGCACCATGTTTTTAGCTCCCGCTCGGTGAATCCTTGTTCACCACTTTCCAATTATCAGGCAAAGAAACCAGCACAAACAGGTTTTCTTAGGTTTAAAGAAGAAAAGTTGAAATTTATTAAACTTGAACTTAATCTCTAATTCGGTTGATGCCTATGGATACACAATGTGCCCACGCTAGCATGCATATGCGATACACACATGCAAATGGAGACAGAAAAGAGCAGAAGAAAAATAAAGTGGAAACGTTTGAGGCAATATCTGAAGAGTTGTTACGGGTTCTTTGGGCTCACTGTAGAGTTCTTGATTGCAGGTAGATCTTGCTTTTCTTTGGAGCTCAGTATTATTCTTAAACTTTGTTTGCTGTAGGAGACTTTTCTCTCTTGGGTTCATGTGTCTTCGGTGGATTCAGAGGCTTGTGAGAAAGAGATGGGAGCAGACAGGAGAGATCTTCTCGGTCCAGGAGCAACAGGCACTCAGTTCAAACTGTTTGTACAATTCAGAAAAATCCAGGTTGTCAAGCAGGTTAGTCATGTGACTAACTGGTCTGACCACGTCTTGGATTGCATCCCCTTAGCAGTCTCTGGAATGCGCCTCTTATACAGAGTACCTGGTGATCAAGGTCCATTGTGTCGGTGAATGGTCCTTTGTTTCTCCGAGCACTGTCAATATGCAAATATCTTTTCCAGCTGTGGCTGATCTGTTTAACAAGTCATTTCCTCACTCCAGCAGCAATTTAAAAATCAATGCTCATGACAAAATTAATGTGCCTCATTCTTGGCAGATGGGGGCCTAGCATGACACTGTGCTTGCTTATTCTCCTCCCGGCAGTGATATTGTTTCAACTTATTGATGTGACACTGCTGATTCTTTTTCCAGCGATCTGGGGTGTCCATCAAATAATTTACTTTACTACTTTTGACTACTCGAGATGGTCCGCTGAACAGTGCTTTCAACGGTTCACCCTGTAAAGACAGTAGTATTAAAACATCATCCCCTTGTTGAAATGTTCGGGCTTTGGCCTGTTTGTCTGCCCATTTTTTCATAGTTATTTGGGAAGCTTTAAGGTGTTTCTCAGCCACTTTGCAGGCTGTCATGAGCCGCTCCTGGAACACAGATACGTAATCTAACACGGAAGATTTGTCCCTCTGTTCTAAAAACCTTTCTTTGATTAGTCTTACCTCATGTCCATAAACAAATTCAAAAGGACTAAAATCGGTAGACTCATAAGGTGAAACCCAGGTGGCAAACAAAAGAAATTCCAGCCCTTCATCCCAATCAAGGGGATATTCATGACAGTATTCCCTGATCATCGTTTTGAGAGTTTGATGGTACCGTTCTAAAGCCCCTTGGCTTTGTGGGAGGTATGCTGAGGACTTAAATGGTGTTACACTCAGATTACTCATAACTCCCTGAAAAATTTTAGATAAAAATTGGAACCTTGATCCATGTCGGTAATTCATATCGAGTGAAGAAATGGGTTAACTTCTCTACCACTACCTTGGCAGAAATTGTTCTCAAGGGAATGGTTCTATGACTCTATGGAATGGCCTCTGGGAACAGAGTAGCCATATCCATAATAGTGAGTATTGATGTCTCGCTTTTGTTTTCGGTAAAGGTCCCACACAGTCTACCAACATCCTACTAAATGGTTCCCCAAAAACTGGTAAGAGAATTAGAGGTTCTGGTTTTATTGCAAATTCCGGCTTTCCCACTATCTGGCACATATGACACGTTTTACAAAACTGCGCCACGTCCTTGTGAAGACCTGACCAGTGCAAATGGTCCCACTATCTGATGAACCACTGTCCGTTCTTTGTCCGCAGGTCTGTCAGGAGGTTTCCACTTCCTCATCAGAGTCCCATTTTTAATATAGTAACATTCCAGAGCTCCCTCAGCTTCCGCTTCAGTTTGAATTACTTAACTCTGGATCGGCTTGCTGAGAATTGATCAGAGAAAACGTATTGAACGTTTCCTTCGGATTATCCGAATCCCCAAAGAAAATTTCAAATAGCCAAATATCTGTCTGTGGTGCCAATTTTACCTCAGATGATGGAACTTGTTTAACCATTGCCTGGATCACTACACATGAAGAAAAATTTCCGGGAACCTTTTCCTGCAACTGCTCTGTCTCCTTGATTTCACTTTGTCTTTCTGTGACTACTGGAGAAGCTACTACTTTTGCTCCAGCCAAATTATTCCCCAGGAGTAGGTCAACTCCGTCTACAGGCAAACTAGGGACAACTCCTACGGTTACTGTTCCATTCATAAGGTCACACTCCAGGTGCACCTGATACAAAGGTATGGGTATATGCTCCCTGCTGTTACCGTTCACTAAAACCTTGGCATTCAATGCGCTGTCTGGTGGAAAAGTCCTGCCTTTCCCCAGCAAAAGAGTTTGGGTGGCTGCTGTATCCCAAAGTATAACTGTAGGTTTACCTGCCTCACTTGAGGAATAAGGAGTTATTTTTCTTTTTGACAAGAATTCCCTATAGCTGTCAGGTATCTTGTTCACGTTCCCCGCATTCTCAGTGGTTTTTGTACTTGACCTTACAACTGCAGTCAGAGCGACAGCCTGATCTGTCGTACTCTCAGTCAGGGCCCCTTTCTCTGCATTAGCCTTCTGTACCCCAATAAGTCCCATGGGTTTACCCCGTAGCTTCCAGCAATCTGCACAAAGGTGGCAATGGAAACACTTAGGCTTTTGGACCTCACTTCTGCCCTCAGCACTTTCCTTCATGGTGTGAGGAGGAGATCCCTGCACATTCCCAGCTGTCCCTTCTCGTCCCTGGCTACTTGCCTTCCTTTCACCTACCCTATCCTTCTCGGGTTTGTGGGGATGACGCAAAAAGGGTTTTGGCTTGTGGACCAGCTCGTAATCATCAGCCATCTCAGCTGCCTGCCTGGCTGTTGAAACCTTCTGGTTTTTATACATGGGTTCTTACTTATGGAGGGAGTGAATTTTTAAATTCCTGTGGCCTCTACCTTTAGTGCCCGCATCCAACGATCAAAGTTAATTTGCTTTACTCTCTTAAATTCAATATAAAGTCTGCTCAGGCTGATTCTGAGGTTCCAAAATTTCTGCCTGAAAGCTTCAGGGACTAACTCATAAGCAGCGAGAATAGCCTTTTTTGTCATCTCGTAATCTGCAGAAGCCTCCTCTGAAAACGTAGCATAAACTTCACTAGCTCTGCCAATCAACCTCCTTTCCATGAGCAGTGTCCAGTTTTCTTTCGACCACCTCATCTGTTTAGCTATCTTTTCAAAAGAAATGAAAAATGCCTCCACGTCCATTTCCTCAAACTTCGGGAGGGCTTGCACAATTTAAATAGCTCCCCATTGGGTCCTGGGTTGGAGTCAGATTCTTCCTCATCAGAACTTTCCCTGGAGTTAAGGCCTCCTTTTTCTTTTAGTTCCAGCCTTTTAAGCTGTTATACACTTTCTCTCTCCTTTTCTCATCTTTCTCTTGCCCTTTCTGTCTCCTGCCTCTCTCTTTCCTTTTCTCTTCCCTTTGCCATTCTAGTTCCAGCTTCTGAAATGCTCTTTCATTTTTTTTTTATTTATACAGCACTGAAACAGGTCCTTCGGCCCACCGAGTCTGTGCCGACCATCAACCACCCATTTTATACTAATCCTACATTAATCCCATATCCCCTACCACATCCCCACAATTCTCCTACCACCTACCTGCACTAGGGGCAATTTACAATGGCCAATTTACCTATCAACCTGCAAGTCTTTGGCTGTGGGAGGAAACCGGAGCACCCGGTGAAAACCCACGGGGTCACAGGGAGAACTTGCAAACTCCGCACAGGCAGTACCCAGAATTGAACCCTGGTCGCTGGAGCTGTGAGGCTGCAGTGCTAGCCACTGTGCCGCCCCTTTTCTTCTCTTTCTCTTGCCCTTTTTCTTGCCGCTCTGCTTGCTCCCTTCAAAATGCCCTTTCCTTTTTCTTTCCTTTCTCTGAAATTCTAGCTCTAACTTTGTCCTGTCCAACTGAATGTGTGCCAGTGCTACCTTGTCATCTTCTGATTCTACTTGCCTCTCTGGCTCTTTCACTACAATCTTCAGCTGTCTGGCCACTAATCTCTGAATTTCAGCCTGCCTAGTTTTCAGTCTGATACCTTCAAGTGCTCTGCCACACTTAACAGCTCGCCAGTAGCCAATGCATTTAACGAATCATAATTCATTCCATACTGCTGCTACACAAACGCACTTGCATCAAAAGTAGCCATTTCAGTCGTATAAGTTTTACTCTGAAGCACAAGAAACCTGGTGTTTTCCTTTTCCCCTTTTCAATTACTATTACCCCACTTACAATTGCTCTCCATTGGCTTTGGGTTATCCTGGACGAGCCCCTAATCAACTTTCAGTGGGGTGTTACTTTGTGTGATCGGGCAGAGATACAACACCTCATCCCATGATCATGGTTTTCTTGACACTTATAGTCAAGGAGAACATGTTACAGGCATAGGAGAAACAGTCCATGAGTCTTTGTAGCTGAACTTCCATGTGAGCAACTAGTGCAGCATCATCAGTGTAGGGAAGGCGAAGGCCAGGAGTTGGAGAGGAAGATGCCAAACAGTATGGGGACTGAGGAACAACCCTGGGCTGAATTTTACAGACCCCCTGACGTCAGGGGTCGTGGCGGGCCGGAAAATGCTTCTGGCAGATGCCCGTCATGGGCCTCAACGCTGAGAAGGCCCAGCCTGATATTGCCAGTGGCGGCACCCACGGGGCTCAGCGGCGGGAGCCGTATTTAAATTAATGAATAAATGACCTACCTGCTGCCGCTGTCCGTTCCAGAGCGATATTGGCACCGGTGGCTAGCACCTTCGGGTCCCTGTCCGGGGATCTGAGGCGGAACACTAGTGGAGAGGAGGGAGCAGATAAGTTTTTCAGTGCGGGAGGTGTGGAAGTGGTGTCAGAGTGGTTCCATTGGTGTAGGGGATGCTGGGAAGGGGTAAAGATTAAAGTTTATGAACTTTTGGGGGAAAAGGTCAGGTGCGTAAGCTAAGTATTTTGAAGGGGGGGGGGAGAGCAAGGAATTAGATCTATGGTTTTGGGGGGTGGGAGAGGGGCTAGATCAATTTATTTAATTTTGTAACAGCCATTCTCCTTTAAAAAATTAAATGTAACTATAGGGTCTGCGCAAAGGCAGCTGATGCCATTGCTGGAGATGGACCACCCGCCCCCTCCACGTCATCGGTGGGGGGGTCCGCCCGGGCCATTTAAATGAGCCGCCGCGTTTAATATCGCCGCGGCTTCGCGATGTGCGATCTGAAATCGGTGGCAGAAAAGTAAAATGCAGCCCGCTCCATTCTTCACTCCAAACTGTCGGGACCATTCAGGCAATTGAGAGCTATCCAATTAGTCTTGCCCCCCTGCTCACCCCATTGCCCTGAAATTTTCTCCCTTCAAGTATTTATCCAATTCCCATTTGAAAGTTATTATTGAATCTGCTTCCATCACCCTTTGAGGCAGTACATTCCAGATCCCAAACTTCAGTACTAATTGTAAAGGGAACATTTAACTTTTTACCTGCCCATTCTCGAGCAGATTTGAAATAATATAAAAACAAACTTTGATCAAATGAGTTTATTATTGGCTCGTGTTGTGAATAAATTATTAACCTTTTATTGGTTCTACATGACCTTAGCTGCATATCTTCCAGCCAAGAACATCCTGGAATGCCTGATGTAATTTATGCCCTTCCAGACAGCACACCAGTCCAGACAATCGTAGTACTTGCAATTTTCAGGTATTGGGATGTTGAATGCTTTTGTGCCAAATTCTACTTGGAATTTTATCTTTAGCTGGGGGAACTAAATTTCCTGGTAACCTTCAGTGAGCAAATTTGCACCAATGAAAAATTTAATAGATTAGGGAGGGAGATAAAGAGAACAATTCTTGAAATTGGAGCTGTTTATAAATTGTGGAATGGCAGCAATTGGGTCTTTATTCTCTTGTGAAATTGGTGCTGTATTTGTTTTTTGAAAAAATGTAGCTGTGACAATTTAAGAGGATTAGTTTGGTCTGGGTTCTTATTTACTGCAGTAATCAGCAATACTTCAAAGGGGCTCAATTAGTTAATTCTCCTTGAAGGTAATGAATTGTACTTTGCATTGTGAAATCTTGCATCCTGGAAACATCTAACAAATTAGTGGCTTGACGTTTTGAAAAATCTTCATACGCTGAAGGGAGGAAAATCAACCATTTTGTCCAAATTTAAGGTGGATTCCACTAGCTTTATTAAATCTAAAAACATGCTTGAAAACTTTGTCTTGTCACCATAACTGTTGGATCTAGGTGTCTACTCAACTGTGTATTTTAGTGTATGAGCTCACTAGCTGAATATGTCAGCGAATGCTCCCTGTGGCTATCAACACTGAAGTGTGAAAACAACAAATGCAGACAATGGGATCAATTTTAAGGGGCCCGCAACGTCAGGGATCCGAGGTGGGGTGGCCTGACGATGGCCACAGACCTTGACGCCACCAGGTCCCGACCCAATCCTGGCAGTGGTGAGGCACTGTGGTGGGCTTCTCGCCACTTGGCGACAAGATGACAATTTGAATATTTAAATCAATTAAATTAAGTAATTTAATTATACTTATGCCTCCTCTTGATGGCCTGCTGCGATCTTCGGTCCAGCGACTGCTACTCCTGTGCCTTCGGATCCCCGTGCAGGGAAATGAGGCGCAACGCTGGTGGGGAGGGGGGAGGAGGTATGTTTATCAATCCAGGGTGGGGAAACAGAGTCAAATTAACATCATGGGTGTAGGGGTGCTGGGAAGGGCTGTACTTTAAAATTTGTGCAGCTTGGTGGGAGGGTGGGGGCGGAGGGCAAATTACTAATTTTATTATTGGGGGGTAGGCCAGGGGCAAAAGAAATGTATTTGTTTAATTCATTCAATCTATTTTTAAATATTTAAATAAACTGGTAGGGCTAATAGCCCTTTAAAAATGGCATCAGTGCCTGTGCACAGGCAACTGACGCCATTGCCGGGGATGGACAGCCTGCCCCCGCCACTTGCTTGGGTGTGGTGGGGGGAGGGGGGGGGAAGCTCCTCCCTTGGCTACTTAAATGAGCCGCCATGCTTGAGATCACGGCGACTCATCCGGCGAGCTTATAAAAGCCAGCCCAATGTGTGATTATAATAGCATTCTGTGGGCTTGTCTTCATGAAATTGTGGACCAGTTTAATAATTAGGACAAGCTGCCTTGTGTGTCAAAATAGTATTGTTGCTTTGATCAAGATTGAGATCCCTATTATGGAAAGATGTTGAGGGAATTAAAACGAATGAATTTTTCTCTATCTTTCTGTGCTCAGTTCCTTATGGATTGCTGGCATTTACCCAAATTAGGAATCTACATTTGACTTGCACATTTCAAGTGCAATGTCCTGCTTGAAGGCTATGGCAAGAAGCACTTCTGTTTCAAAAGGTAGAAGAGAAGCTGAAACAGCAATTTTACTAAACATTCCTAGATGTATGCATTTTTATTTACTTATACTGTATTTGCGCATCAATAACTTTGAATGTCCTCTCCAATGGCGCATCATGGCTGTACTGTGTACCATCCCCAGGATGCACCGCAGCAACTCATCAAGGCGTCTTCGACAATATCTAGAAGGACAAGGACAGCAGGTGTATGGGGAGACCATCACCTCCAAATCAGACACCATCCTGACTTGGAAATATATCGCTGTTTCTTCATTGGGTCAAAATCCTGGAACTTCCTGACTAACGATACTGTGGGAATATCTTCTTCAGGTGGACTGCAGTGGTTCAGAAGGTAGGCAGGGAGTTTTGCTAGTGCTGTTGGGAAGTGTTTAAACTAGCTTGGCAGGGGGAATGGGAACCTGAGTAGATTCAGAAGTGAGAGAAGAAAAGTTGGAACTGGAAGGCAGAAAATTAGTAAATGTGTTTAGAAGGCAAAGGAAACAAAGACTAGAAAATAGACAATAAGGGAGGAGGAGTGTGAAAGTTTAGATGAAATTCACATAATGAGATAGGAAGTATTAAGGGGTGTAACATCATTGAAAGTGGATAAATCCCCAGGCCTAGACGAAATGTATCCTTGGCTGTCAAGGGAAGCAGGAGAAGAATTAGCAGAGGCTCTGACCGTCGTTTTCCAATCCTCTCTGGCTACAGATGTGATGCCAGAGAACTGGAGGACAGCTAACATTGAACCATTGTTTAAAAAGGAAGAAAAGGATAGACCAAGTAATTACAGGTAAGTCAGTGGGGGGAAAATAATTGGAAAAAAGTCTGAGGAACAGGATCAATCTTCATTTAGAAAGACACTAATTAATCAAAGACAGTCAGCATGGATTTGTTAAGGGAAGGTTGTGTCTGACTAACGTGACTGAATTTTTTGAGAAAGTAACAAGGAGAGGTGATGAGTGTAGTGCAATTATTGTAGTCTATTTGGATTTTAGCAAGACTTTTGAGAAGGTCTCACATGGCAGACTGGCCACGAGGTAAAATCACATGGGATCCAAGGCAAAGTGACACGTTGGATCCAAAATTGGCTCAGAGGCAGGAAGCAAAGGGTAAGGTTCGATGAATGTTTTTGTGACTGGAAGGCTGTTTCCAGTGGGGTTCCACAGGGCTCGGTACTAGGTTTCTTGCAGACTGCAGGAAGATGTTGGCAGGTGGGGGTTTGCCTGACAAGACTGAGGCAGACATTATTTCACCACATGAATATTAAAACTTAAAATTGCACGCCCTGACTGGAAAGACATTGCCGTGCTAACAGATAATGTTGAAACAATGGAGACTCTGCAGTTGCTCTCCAATACTCAGAAGTGGTCAGACTAGATTTAGTCACATGGCTAGCTGGCAGGGGCAGAGAAATTTGAGTCTCCAACCAGGGATGTGAAGAGGCTGTTCTATATAAGGAACTAGTCACACGACTAACCTGCTGAGCACCCTGGGAGCCTGTTGAAATAGAACTCCTAGACAAAGGGTTTTGAGGCAGGACGCCGTGTGCTCTCCTGGAACTAAGAAGACCTGCCTGCCTGTCTGTCTGCCTCCCTCCCTATTTCTCAGGGAACTGAAACCATTGAAGACACGTGAGATGCAAAGAGCGAAAGGTTTGTCACGTGAGCAAAGTTTTGAGAAGATTCCTGGGCCCCAACGAAACGCAAGAATATAACTTCAGTCAAGGACTACAATGAGCTCGAGAAGTAGTAACAAAGTATTGCCTCAAACTGTTCTACTTATCTCTTCTACTCTTTTCTGTCTCTATCTTGCAGGTTTATATCACGTGTGCATACTAGCACGAGCGTGTTGTATATTCACAGGTGCGAACCGTATTAGAGTTAAGTTTAAGGTTTAATGAATTTCATCTTTCTGCTTTAAACCAAAGAAAGTCCGTTTGTGCTCAGTTATTTGCCTGATAATTGGAAACTGTGAACACAGATTCACAAAAAGGGGAGCTCAGAACACAGTGTGTTTAAAATTAAAACCCTGTTACAATAAGACCAAGTGAAGACACAAGAGACCCCCTCGACACATTGCTCACCTGGTCGTAACAATGTCAATGGACTAGTCAGATGAGCATAACCATGCCAATGGAATTGAATCCGAGAAGTGTGAGGTAATGCATATGGCAAAGGCTAACAAGTAAAAGGAATACACAGTAAATGATAGGATAGAGGAACTTGGAATGCATGTCCACAGATCCTTGAAGATGACTGGGCAGGTAGATAAGGTGGTCAAGCAGGCATATGGGATACTTGCCTTTATTAGCTGAGGCATAGAATATAAAAGCTTGGAGGTTATGCTGGAACTGTATAGAACACTAGGCCACACCTGGAGACCCACGTGCAGTTTTGATCACCGCACTGTTGGAAAGATGTGATTGCAATAGAGAGAGTACAGAGGAGATTTTGCCTGGACTGGAGAAATGTACTTATGAGGAAAGACTGGATAGGTTAGTGTTGTTTTCTTTGGAGCAGAGGAGGCTGAGGGGAGCCCTAATTGAGGTGTTTATAATTATGAAAGATCTAGATAGCGTGGATAGGAAGGCCCTATTCCGGTTGGTTGAGGGGTCCATAACCGGGGGGCATAGATTTAGGGTAAGAGAAAAAAGATTTGGAGGGTTTTTGAGCAGAAGATTTTTCACACTGCGGGTGGTGGGGATCTGGAACTCACTGCCTGAAAGGGTGGTAGAGGCAGAAACCCTCATAACACTTAAAAAGTACTTGGAGATGTCCTTGAAGTGCCGTAACCTACTAGGCTATAGATCAAGAGCTGGAAAATGGGGTAAGGCTGGATGGCTACTTGCTGGCTGGCGTAGACAGGATGGGCCGAATGGCTCCTTCTGTACTGTAAATTTCTATTATACTGTGAGTCTAAGCTTACCCATCTTCTTAAGTGCAACCAGGAATGGGGAATATATGTTGGCCTTGCAAGCAATGCCCGTATCCCAGAATGAATAAAATAAAATACTTGGATCTGGTCACTGTTAGCAAGCAGTATTTCCTTCATCTGATTGACTGAAGCGAAAGTGGAATACATAAACTCAGTTAAGCATGTTACCGCAATTGGGGCTTAATTGTTAGACCTTTATATTATCCTGAAAGGCAAAAAGGCACAGGTTTGAGTTTGTTGGAGACATGGCCTGCTTACAGAAAGTCTTGGTGGTGGTTTGAATGAGAAAAGTGATGTATGACAATCTAGAGCTTTAACACATCTCTTGCCCTTCTTTGTTAGAGAGGTTGAATTGTGCAGCAATTGAGTTAGCATATAAACATAATATCTTTAGAATTGTTACATGTTGTATAAAATTGCCTGCAAGAACTAATTATATACCTTGGATCCTGTTGAACTCTGAGTTAGGGAAGTAATATTTCTTGTACATGAATCTGTTCAATTATTAACCTTTCACGAAAAGCTATTAGTGCTTTGTAGAAATTGCAGGTATAACAGTGCTGAGCATAAACACGCGAAAGGGATCTTTAGTTTTCTTCTATGTAAATTAAGCCAGTTAGAACGAAGTAACTTAAGGGCACAGTATGCTGTCAGTTTTGAGTCTTTGCAATGTGATTCTCAAACAAGCTAGAGAGTGAAACTGAAAGTTCCCAGGAGATGCCATGTCAAATCACTTTTGTTCAATATTCATCTCTCAACCAACATCGCTAAAACAGATTATCTGGCGATTATCTCATTGCTGTTTATGGCCTCTCGCTGTATGCAAATCGGCTGTCTTATTTCCTACATTTTAACACTTCAGAGCTATTCCATTGGCTGCAAAATGCTTTGGGGCTTCCCGGGGTGGTGAAAGGTGCTATATAAATGCAAGTCTTTTCTTTCTTTGTTGTGAAATGTATACTTCCAATGTAATGCTTCTTGTATGATCGCTTTAAGACTGATGTCTTTTAAGAACACAGTATGCTAATGAACTAAGTACCAGGATGTAGTCATGTGACTACAGAAGGCATAGTCACTCTGCACAGCAACACTCTGGACAAAGATTCTGTATATAGTTTGCTCTGTATTGTATGTACTGTTACGACTGAGGTGGGAGGAGTGCACTGTTTTTTCTAGTTTCATTTCTCCACAGGTCACAACATATATTTAAAATTTTTCCCAGTTACCGATACAGTCAATCATAGACTCTCTTTTATACCAGAATAAAAATGCACCACCCAGATTTCTTTAATAAAGAATATTATCAGTTTATTATACAAGACATAACCAGTAATGAAGCAAAGCATTAGCACCCAGACTGAAATATAATAGTTCCCTTTTTACCTTAATCCCTTGCATAAACACACGCACACACACTGTTAACAGAAAAAATAGAGATTTACTCTTTAGAGCTCTATTTAAAAAAAGCAGACAAAAAGGATACTTTGGCCAGATACTTGCTAATTCTTGAAGAAAAAGAGTAGAAATGGAACAATGTCAGATGTCCCTAATACGTGTAGGTGGCTCTCACTGGGATCTTCCTAGAACAGTTCTTGTCTGGCGACGCTGAAGATCAGTTTGGGCAGGCTTTCCAGGAAAAAAATGCGGCAACAGGGGTTACAGGCAGTTTTACACTTGCTTCTCAGGGCTTCTCAAAGAGATGGAACAAGTGGCCGGCTTTTCAAAGAGCTGGAACAAGCTTGAAGAAGCAGAGTTGGGATTTGCTCCATTGTTTTCTCCATTGTCTTTCAAACCAATGTTCATATCACAACTGCCTGTCCAAAGCAAAACCAAAAACATCTCGGGAGTCAAGTCTCTCGACCCCTATAAATCTTGACCTGTCACTTCTTTGTAAACATATTTCCCCACGTCAAAAAAAAAAACAACCCTGCTGGGGAAGACAAGTGCGTTCCAGTAAGGGCTTGTTTTAAGCACTCCTTGATTCTTCCAGGAACTGTTTGTTTACACGCTCAGTCCAAAAGACCTTCTGATGACATTTTTTTTTTTAAAAGCCCACAAAGCTGCAGCAGCTAGAGAATCTTTTTTCAGTTTTAAAACACAAATTCTCATAATTTCATAAAAAGAATGGAGGCATTTCTAACAGTACTAGTTTAGCTGTTAAATAAACCTTCTAGAGATCTTCAAGGAACTGGAATCCAAGTTGCTCATTGTGTTGCTTAAGATAACACAAAGAAACTCATGACAATGCTGAGCCAAGTTTGATGATTGCTTCGTTGGCTGGAACGTTGTGGTCTCCTCGGCACTTCATAAACTGAAGTATAGTATTTTCGATGTTCTGAGCATGTGGATATCCCTACTTGTGCTGTCAATACATTTAAAATTTACCAGCAGTAACCAGGGCTTTGGACATGCTTATAAACATAAAATACTTTCATATTTAAAATTACATTAAGTTTACAATGCAAATGGAAGTCTATTTTGAATTTTGGTCGACACTAATTGGCATAGTGAAGTGTATCTGTGGCAAAGAGGCAGTCGTGATTTTAAGCTACTGGCCTCATTAACATCGGACCACTGAGTTGTCGGGCACTGAGTGGGCATCCTGAAGCAGCTCGTGGATCGAAATCTCCTAATATTGGGCTGCCCTTGGTCGCAAGCAAGGTAAGTGTAGAGAGGATGAGGGAGGGGTGATTATTGAGCCCTGATCGAGTAACAGAGAGAGAGAAGGTAGGTGTTCAGGCCGTGGAGACAGCTGAGGAGAACCATGGCACTGATCACTAGTGTCAAGAGGACTGGGTTCTGAGGATGGGCTCATGGGGGGACTTTGGCTTTTCAGCCTTGGAGAGGTGATTGCAGTGAGACTTTACAGAGTATATAATATAGAAATTGACTTGGAGATAGATTCTGGAGCCTGCTTTAAACAAGCTGTCAGAGTAATATGGTACAAACTAGTAAATAGCAAAATTGATTTATTGAATACCCTGTTGTTGCTCATTGAGGAATACCTGCAGCATGTCCTGGTCACTCATCATCTCGGTTCTTCCTGCTCAACATTTGCTTCCAGTCCAGGAACACCTAATTTTCTCTTTCTCATTCTCCTGTTCAAATCCCTCTGGGGCCTCACCCCCTCCCTTTTTTTTTCTTTCTATTCGTTTCATTGGATGTGGATGTGGAGAAGATGGTGAGCTGCCTTCTTGAACCACTGCAGTCCATCTGGTGTAGATACCCTCACAGTGCAGTTAGGGAGGGAGTTTCAGGATTTTAATAGTGACAGTGAAGGAACGGTGATATATATCCAAGTCAGGATGGTGTGTGGCTTGGAGGGGAACTTGGGGGTGGCAGTGTTCCCATGCGTCTGCTGCCCTTGTCCTCCTAGGTGGTAGAGGTCGCGTGTTTGGAAGGTGCTGTCAAAGGAGGCGTGGTGAGTTGCTGCAGTGCATCTTGTATATAGTACACACTGCTGCCATTGTGCATCGGTGGTGGAGGATGTGAATGTTTGTGGATGGGGTGCCGATCAAGCGAGCTGCTTTGTCCTGGATGGTGTTGAGTTTTCTGAGTGTTGTTGGAGCTGCACTCATCCAGGCAAGTGGAGAATATTCCATCACATTCCTGACTTGTGCCTTGTAGCTGGTGGACAGGCTTTGGAAGGTTAGCAGGTGTGTTGCTCACTGCAGAATACCGAGCCTCTGACCTGCTTTTGCAGCCACATAATTTATGTGGCTGGTGTAGTTCAGTTTCTTGTCGATGCTAAACCCCAGGATGTTAATAGTGGGGATTCAGTGATGGTAATGCCATTGAACATCAAGGGGAGATGATTATATTCTCTCTTGTTGGAGATTGTCATTGCTTGGCACTTGTTTGGTGTAAATGTTACTTCTTACTTTTGTTTTTTATTCATTCATGGGAGATGGGCGATGCTGGCTAGACCAGCATTTATTATGGTTCCCCAGTCTAGCAGCGATGTCCAGGACTCGGCCAGCTCGGTCAGTAGTGGTGCTGCTGAGCCACTCTTGGTGATGGACATTGATGTCCCCCACCCAGAGTACATTTTGTACCTTTGCCACCCTCAGTGCTTCCTCCAAGTGGTGTTCAACATGGTGGAGTACTGAGTCATCAGCTGAGGGAGGGCGGTAGGTGGTAATCAGTAGGAGGTTACCTTGCCCATGTTTGACCTGATGCCATGAGACTTCATGGGGTACGGAGTCGATGTTGAGGACTCCCAGGGCAACTCCCTCCCATACCACTGTCCCGCCACCTCTGGTGGGTCTATCCTGCCGGTGGGACAGGACATACCCGGGGATGGCGATGGCAGTGTCTGGGACATTGTCTGTAAGGTATGATTCCGTGAGTATGACTATGTCAGGCTGTTGCTTGACTAGTCTGTGGGACAGCTCTCCCAACTTTGGCACATGCCCCCAGATGTTTGTAAGGAGGACTTTGCAGGGTCGACAGGGCTGGGTTTGCCATTGTCGTTACTGGTGCCCAGGTCGATGCTGGATGGTCCGTCCGGTTTCATTCCTTTTTATTGACTTCGTAGCGGTTAGGTACAACTGAGTGGCTTGCTGAGCCATTTCAGAGGGCATTTAAGAGTAAACTACATTGCTGTGGGTCTGGAGTCACATGTAGGCCAGACCAGGTAAGGACATTAGTGAACCAAATGGGTTTTTACAACAATCGACCATGGTTTCATGGCCATCATTAGACTAGCTTTTAATTCCAGATTAATTGAATTCAAATTCCACCTTCTGCTGTGGTGGGATTTGAACCCATGTCCCCAGAGAAATACCCTGGGTCTTTGCGTTACTAGTCCAGTGATAATATCACTACGCCACCGCCTACCCTTATCAGCCTAAGCCTGAATGTTGTCAGGTCTTGCTGCATATGGACGTGGACTGCTTCAGTGTCTGAGGTTGCAAATGGTACTGAACATTGTACAATCATCAGCGAATATTCCGACTTCTGAACTTATGATGAACAGCTGAAGATGGTTGTGCCGAGGACAGTACCCTGAGGAACTTCTGCAATGATGTCCTGGCACTGGGATGATTGACCTCCAACAGCCACAACCATCTTCCTTTGTGCTAGGTATGACTCCAACCAGCGGAGAGGTTCACCCTCCCCGCCCCACCGATTCCTATTGACTTCACTTTGGCTAGGGTTTCTTTTGTTACACTCGGTCAAATGCTGCCTTGATATCAAGGGCAATCATTCTCACATTGCCACTTGAGTTTAACTCAGGCCAAGCTTCGACCAAAGCTGTAATGAGGTACGGAGCTGAGTGGCCCTGGAGGGACCCAAATTGAGCATCGGTGAGCAGGTTGTTACTGGTTAAGTGGTCTTGATAGCACTGTCGACCACACGTTCCATTACTTGGCACTTGATAGCACTGTTGATGACACCTTGCATTACTTTGCTGAAGATTGAGAATAGACTGAGGGGTGGTAATTGACCAAATTGGATTTGTCCTGCTCTTTATGGACAGGACATACCTGGGCAATTTTTCACATTGTTGGGTAGATGCCAGTCTTGTAGCTGTACTGGAAAAGCTTGGCTATGGGCGCAGCTGGTTCTCCAGCACAAGTCTTCAGTACTATTGCTGGAATGTTGTCAGGGCCCATACCCTAGCAGTATCCAGTGCCTTCAGCTGTTTCTTGACATCATTTGGAGTGAATCAGATTGGCTGAAAACTGACATCTGTCATGCTGGGGACCTCAGGAGGAGGCCAAGATGGATCATCTGCTGAGCACTTCTGTCTGAAGATTGTCACAAATGCTTGAGCCTTTTTTTGTGGATATTTGTGGAGCCTCCTCCTGCCGATCACTCTAACCTCCTTCAGCTCTACAACCTTCCAAGAACATTGTATTACTTCAGCTTTAACCTGTTACACATCCCTCCATCAGCTTCTCCACCTTTTAAATCTTCTTACAACCTACCTTTTTGACTTTTGGTCATTCCTACTAACATCTCTTTCGCTTGGTATCAAATTTTGTCTGACTATAGGCAGGATTTTATCCGGCCTTTGGAGATGGGCATGGAGGTGGGAGGGCAAACAAAATGGCAAGGGGTGCCGTTTCCAATGTTGTCCTGGCTCCTTGCCATTTTGTCCGGTGTGGGGAAGGCCAAAGATGGCCTTCCTGCCCCAGGCCAATTGAGGCCCTTAAGTGGCCAATTAATGACAAATTTCTGGAGGATGGAGGGGCCTGCTCCCGTGTGGAGATGCTGCCAGGTGAGACCTGGTGGCCTCCTTGCCATCTCAGAGGTACGGGGGAGGGGGTCCCTCCTTTGTGACAAGCCATGGCCCCTGGAGGGCCCTCCGGTGTCTTTGGCCACTGCCGCACCAATACCCCCACCCTCACCCACTTCACCCCCGGCGCTTGCCTGACTGGCCCCAGCAACCCTGACCTCACTCACCTGTCCTGGGATCTCTGGCATCTCTTCTGGAGGCCTCCTGCAGTATCAGATGTGGCCACCACTCCTGGTGGTGCTGCTGGTACTGCAGAGCTGCTGACCCTCTGATTGGCTGGCAGGTCTGGAGGAGGGAGCTTGTCCCTTAAAGGGATGGCGTCCCGATGGTAGTCATTGCTGGAATAAAATCCAGTCCTACGTACCTGTGTAGCATCTTGGGATGCTCTACTATAAGTGCAAGAAGCTATAGAAATGCAAATTGGTGTTGCTACTGTTGTTGAATAATCATCTCTTGACCTGGTTATTGAAGAGCATGAATTGTTAAATGAGTATCTCTTCATGTCAGTGACGCAGGCAATCAGAAATTCTGGCGTGGAAAGAGGCCTCTCAGCCTATCGTGCCAGTGCTAACTCTTAGAAACATATAGAGACATAGAAAAAAAGGAGCAGGAGTAGGCCATTCGGCCCTTCAAGCCTGCTTCGCCATTCAATACGATCATGGCTGATCATCCAAACTCAGTAACCTGTTCCCGCTTTCTCCCCGTATCCCTTGATCCCATTAGCCCTAAGAACTATATCTAACTCTTTCTTGAATATATTTAATGATTTGGCCTCAACTGCTTTCCGTGGTAGAGAATTCCACAGGTTCACCACTCTCTGGTGAAGAAATCTCTCCTCATCTCAGTCCTAAATGGCTGACCCCTTATCCTTAGACTGTGACCCCTGGTCCTGGACTCCCCCGCCTTCAGGAATGCCTTTCCTGCATCTAGTCTGTCCAGTCCTGTTAGAATTTTGCAGGTTTCTATGAGATCCCGTTTCATTCTTCTAAATTCTAGCGAATACAAGCCTAATCGACCCAATCTCTCTCCATACGTCAGTCCTGCCATCCCAGGAATCAGTCTGGTGAACCTTCGCTGCACTCCCTCCATAGCAAGAACATCCTCCTTCAGATAAGGAGACCAAAGCTGCACACACTACTCCAGATGTGGTCTCACCAAGGCCTTGTATAATTACAGCAAGGCATCCTTGCTCCTGTACTCGAATCCTATCGCTATGAAGGCCAACATACCATTTGCCTTCTTAACTGCCTGTTGCACCTGCAAGCTTACTTTCAGCGACTGGTGCACAAGGACACCCAGGTCTCGCGGCACCTCCCTCTTTCCCAATCTATCGCCGTTCAGATAATCTGCCTTTCGGTTTTTGCCCCCAAAGTGGATAACCTCACATTTATCCATTTTGTACTGCATTTGCCCACACACTCAACCTGTCCAAATCACACTGGAGCTTCTCTGCATCCTCCTCACAGCTCACACTCCCACCCAGCTTTGTGTCATCTGCAAACTTGGATATATTACATTTAATTCCCTCATCTATATCATTAATATATATTGTGAATAGCTGGGGTCCCAGCACTGATCCCTGCGGTACCCCACTAGTCACTGCCTGCCACTCTGAAAAAGACCCGTTTATTCCTACTCTTTGTTTCCTGTCTGTCAACCAGTTCTCTATCCATGTCAGTACCTTACCCCCAATCCCATGCGCTTTAATTTTGCACGCTAATCTTTTATGTGGGACCTTATTGAATGCCTTCTGAAAGTCCAAATTCACCACATCCACTGATTTTCCCTTATATATTCTACTAGTTACATCTTCAAAAAATTCCAGTTGATTTGTTAAGCATGATTTCCCCTTTCGTAAATCCATGTTGGCTTTGTCTGATATTGTCACTGTTTTCCAAGTGCTCTGCTATTACATCTTTTATAATGGACTCTAGCATTTTCCCCACTACTGATGTCAGGCTAACCGGTCTATAATTCCCTGTTTTCTCTCTACCTCCGTTTTTAATTAGTGGGGTTACTTTAGCTACCCTCCAATCCGTTGGAACTGTTCCAGAATCTATAGAATTTTGAAAAATGACCAGCAATGCATCTACTATTTCTAGGACCACTTCCTTAAGTACCCTGGGGTGTAGATTATCAGGCCCTGGAGATTTATCAGCCTTCAATCCCATCAATTTCCCTACTAATACTGATTTCATACAGTTCCTCCTTCTCACTAGACCCTATTTCTGGAAGGTAATTTGTGTCCTCTTTTGTGAAGACAGAATCAAAGTATGTATTTATTTGATCTGCCATTTCTTTGTTCCCCATTATAAATTCCCCCGTTTCTGACTAGGGGACCCACATTTGTCTTCACTAATCTTTTTCTCTTCACATATCTTTTACATAGCTTTTGCAGTCAGTTTTTATGTTCTCTGCAAGCTTACTTTCCCCTTCTTAATCAATCCCTTTCCCTTCCTTTGCTGAATTCTTCAGCTGGATAGTCGTATGTTCCTAAATCTGTGCATCCCTTGTTATTGATTTTCCAACGCGATGAAAGGATCTTCCATGATTTGATTCCACAGCAGCCTTTATAATTTTAAAGGCCACCCTTCCAGTGAAGAAAAAGCCCAGTTTTTCAAGCCATAATCTACTCTTTCTTGAAAGGGATTTTCCTGGATGAATTTGCCATATCCATAAAGTTGTCATAATTTTAAGTTTTGATTACTTGATAGCTATGCTAAAGAATGATGTCATTTACTGGTGCAGGGTGGTTCAGTAAATTAAGAATGTTCAAGTTTTTTTCCAGTTTAGATGTTGCCGAAGATATGTTTTTTGTGACTTTATTTCACAAAATGACGTTTTCATGGAAAATGCCTTTATAGTTTTCATAGACTATAAGTTTAGGTTTGATGCATTGTCCAAGCAGTAATTAAAAACTAAAAAAAACCTAATTCTTAATTGGCCTTTTCCTTTGAATCATTTTGAACCTGTAATATTGGACAAACTTGTATTTTCTGCTGACATTTGTTTAACTATTTTCTATAAATTGGCACTTTTTCAAATCTATGTGGCAATTTAGCATTTTGTTGCCTGAATCAATTAAGATGCATGTGTTGCAAATACTGTTGTATTGTCATCAGAACAAAATATTAATGCTTGATGTAATTACTGGTCCCTCCTGGGATTTTTTTTCATGCACTGAGTTCTGAGTTTGTAGAAACATCTCTCAACAGTCTCTAAGTAGTCTTGAAGCACTATACATGCTATACTCTGACCTAGTGGAGATGAGTATTTGAGGGTCTACTTGTAGTCTGCATACTTGGTTTAATATAGACTCATGTGCTATTAAATTCTGTTTAAACGGCCTATGTCACCACATAGGGCAGAGGTTTGTAATTTAAAGTAAGTAATATGTTTATTAATAAATAAGTGGTAATATATTATCACAATGCATGTAATGATACCAAGAAAATTTTTATTAGGTGAGTTACCCTTTGTAAATGTCTGGACTGCATTAAATAGTTTCTATAACTTTTTATGAGCACAGTTCTGATCTCTACGTAGTAAATTTAACTTATTTCCATATCTTGTATTTGGTGTCCCCAAAATGAACTTCTGACCACACGTCTGCTCCTTCACCAAGATCGCCTACTTCCACCTCTATAACATCACCCGACTCTTCCACTACTTCGGCTCATCTATTATTGAAACCTTCATCCATATCTTTGTTACCTCTACACTTGACTATTTCAGCGCTATCTTGGCTGACGTCCTTTCTTCCACCCTCCAGAAGCCTTGGGTCATGCTGCCCTTACCCTAACTCGCACTGAATTTCATTCACCCATCCGTTTCGGTGCTTGTTGACCTACATTGGCTCAAGGTCTGGCAATGCTTCAGTTTTAAAATTCTCATCCTTGTTTTCAGATCCCTCCATGGCCTATCTTTCTAACCTTCTCCAGCCCTACAAGCCTACAAAATCTCTGCACTCCTCCGGTACTTGCCTCTTGCACGTCCCTGATTTAATCACATGCCACAAATCAAATGGCAAATTCCCAGGAACGTACAGACTCTACTCTAGACGTATGAACAAACTAATATTGACAGTGGAACAAGCCGGTTCTTTTCAGCTAAAAGGAAACCGCTGCTTCTTAAATGAAGGAAATGCACCACTTCAATCTTTTGATCAGCTGCACTCTGATCTTTAAGTAAATTTAAATAAGCATTTAAAATTTTACCACAATGTCAAATATAAAACCTATTCAGTAGATTTCCTTAGTTTGGTGATTTGTTGACACTTTCTTCACCCACCCCCTGGTTATGACAACAGCTGTGGAACTGCACTGTTTCCCTGAACTGTCCTTATTTTAATTATGTATAGAAAGCTCTACAATTGGATCCTTTATGATTTTTCCCTTTAATTACCTTTCCTGCATGGCAAAGCGGGGATAAAGTGGTGATCCTTTCCACCTGTCTGTCCATGTCAAAGTGACGCGCAAGGTTACTTTGCACATAGACCTTTGTTGCGATTTGCAGGTAAACTTGAGAGGAGCTAAGCTTCTTTCCATCTAGAAATTGATTTGTCTCGATTTAAGCAAAATAAAAAGGAGAGGATTATGGGCATTACAGCCACCTGGCTGTATGAAAAGACTCTGGATTTTTGTTGTAATAAGTTTCCTCATGATATCATTCACCTACTGTAAGGCACGATCCACCGTATCAAAGGGAAAAATCACGGCAAATCTATCTAACTACAACCAAGTGACCAATCTCATCTTGCATCCTATTCATAGTTGCTAGTGTGGCCCTTTTCATTTTTTCTTGTCATCATTATCTGCAAGACTCGCATTCATTCTGTCCCTGTGAGCCAGTAAAAGAGAAAGCTTTCTCAGGTGTCCGCTTTCTGCCAGTTGCTTTGTGCCAGTTGACTGCGAGTCAAAGAACTCAAGTTTACAGAATAGTTTTGACATTCTATAAAGGCTTGGTTTGAACACATGAAGAATTCTGTCCATATTCAGTGACTGTTATTGACAAAGAACAGAAGCAATTTAAGTGATTTCAAGGGAAAGAAATAGGGATTGCTCAAAGTTTTGGGTCACTGAACGGTGAAGAGATCCAGTGACGATCTGTTCTCATTGAGGAAAAAAATTAATGGTATAATAATCAATCTGCTTTTGAAGTTGTGATGGGAATTGATGGGTTGGATGTGTTAAAAGTACAAAAACAGAGATATGACTATAAGTAAAGGAACTGCAAGGTAAAAGTTTCTTACTGAGTTATGGTTTAATCTGTCCCCTTTAAAAAAAAACTTTTACCCAGTAATCAGCATAAACAAATACGACAGACTTAAGAAATGGAGATATTACAGATTTAGTTTGGTGCAGCAGCATGTAAATTTAGCAACAAACCACAAGGAAAGGAAACTATTGTATGGATAAAATGACAGGATCATCTTGATAACTTTAGTGGTCTTTAACCATACCAACCTATCATCTTGAAAGTTAGAATCCCATGGATGTGACAAGGTATGATATTCATTCTCCACAAAATGAAGAGTGGGAAAGTGTTTGTCATTTGTTATTGTAGATCTTCTAACTTGTGTTAAGGCAGCGCTTCTATATTTTAAAGTTTTTTTTTTGAAGACGTATGTATTTTAGAATTGTGGACATTGTTTTATTTGGGAAAACGGAAAATGATTCCATGGATGTTTTTTTTCACTGGGGTCATTGAAAGGACACTGAGAGGTCTTGTTTGAAACAACATTTATTGGAAGTCATCTGTCTTCAGATAAATACCCAGCAGGGGCCTTTTGACTTGGCGGCGATGTTCACAGAGAAGTGACAGGTCAAGATTTAAAGGGGGTCTGGAGGCTTGACTCTTGAGATATTGTTTTTGGTTTCACTTTGGACAGTGTGTTGGGGTGTGAACTGTTCTGGAGGTTGTTGGAGAAAACCAGCCAGGACAGCAATCACCATCAACACCCTCTTCCATCTCTTTGAGAACTTCCTGAGAATAAAATATAAGAAATAGATAAAATGTTGCTGCATTTCTCCTGAAAAACCTGCCAGAGCCCCTGATGCCGCATTTCTCCTGGAAAGCTTGCCAAACTGATCTTCAACGTCGCCTGAAATGAACTGTTCGAGAAAGATCCCAGTGATAGCTGTCTACGCGTATTTGGGACACCAAATCAAAAAGGGACAACTGACATCTTTCCATATCTTTTTTTTCTTCAAGATTAGCAAGTATTTGGCCAAAGGATTCTTTTCTCTTTGTTTTGTAACCGCGCTCTAAAGAGAAAATCTCTATTTTTCGATTAACCAGTGTGTGTGAGGGGCTAAGGTAAAAGAGAACTGTTATATTTCAATCTGTGTGTTAATGCTTTGCTTCGTGCTGGTTAAGTCAGGTTTTATAATAAACTGATAATTTTGTTTAGTAAAGAAATCTGGCAGGGTAAACATTTAAATATATGTTGTGACTTGTGGAGAAGTGGAACTGGAAAAGACAAGTGTTCTCCCACCTTGGTCATAACACTTGCAAGTTTGTGTTTTGTCATGATGCTATCCATCACCTACAGGGGTGAGCTATGGTCTCTGAATCTGTTCCCCTCAATGTTCAGAGGTCCTTGGTTTGGTGACTGATGTCTCTGACAAGACAAAGTTCTATCTCAAGCAATAGGAAAATATTGCAGATGCTGGAAATACTCAGCAGGTCTGGCAGAATCTGTGGAGAGAGAAACCGAGTTAATGTTTCAGGTCGATGACCCTTCATCAGAACTGGAAAAAGTTAGAAATGTAGGAGGTTTTAAGTAGGTCAAATGGGGGAGGGTGGAAAAAGAACAAAAGGGAAGGTCTGTGATAGGGCAGAAGGTGGGAGACATTAAACAACAAATAAATTGGTGCGGCAGAGCCAAAGGGAGTGTTAATGGGATAAACAAAGAGACAAACGATTTGTCCAGAGGAGGTGTGAATGGCAGAATAATGAACAGCTTCCCATCCAAAAGCAAAATGATTGCCTAATTGAGTATAACAGGAGTATAAAAGTATAACAGGTAAGGCAGATGAACTTAGAGCTTGGATTAGTACTTGGAACTATGATGTTGTTGCTATTACAGAGACTTGGTTGAGGGAAGGACAGGATTGGCAGCTTAAATGTTCCAGGATTTAGAAGCTTCAGGCGGGATAGAGGGGGATGTAAAAGGGGTGGGGGAGTTGCATTACTTGTTAAGGAGAATATCACAGCTGTACTGCGTGAGGACACCTCGGAGGGGTCGTGCAGCAAGGCAATATGGGTGGAGCTCAGGAATAGGAAGGGTGCAGTCACGATGTTGGGGGTTTTCTACAGGCCTCCCAACTGCCAGCGGGAGGTAGAGGAGCAGATATGTAGTCAGATTTTGGAAAGATGCAAAGGTAACAGGGTTGTAGTGGTGGGTGATTTTAACTTCCCCTACATTGACTGGGACTCACTTAGTGCTAGGGGCTTGGATGGGGCAGAATTTATAAGGAGCATCCAGGAGGGCTTCTTGAAACAATATGTAGATAGTCCAACTAGGGATGGGGCCGTACTGGACCTGGTATTGGGGAATGAGCCCAGCCAGGTGGTCGAAGTTTCAGTAGGGGAGCATTTCGGGAACAGTGACCATAATTCCATAAGTTTTAAGGTACTTGTGGATAAGAATAAGAGTAGTCCTCGGGTGAAGGTGCTAAATTGGGGGAAGGCTAATTATAACAATATTAGGCAGGAACTGAAGAATTTAGATTGGGGGCGGCTGTTTGAGGGTAAATCAACATCTGACATGTGGGAGTCTTTCAAACGTCAGTTGATTAGAATCCAGGACCAGCATGTTCCTGTGAGGAAGAAGGATAAGTTTGGCAAGTTTCAGGAACCTTGGATAACGTGGGATATTGTGAGCCGAGTCAAAAAGAAAAAGGAAGCATTTGTAAGGGCTGGAAGGCTAGGAACAGACGAATCCCTTGAAGAATATAAAGATAGTAGGAAGAAACTTAAGCAAGGAGTCAGGAGGGCTAAAAGGGGTCATGAAAAGTCATTGGCAAGCAGGATTATGGATAATCCCAAGGCTTTTTATACATATATAAAGAGCAAGAGGGTAACTAGGGAAAGGGTTGGCCCGCTCAAGGACAGAGATGGGAATCTATGTGTGGAGCCAGAGGAAATGGGTGTGGTACTAAATGAGTACTTTGCATCAGTATTCACCAAAGAGAAGGACTTGGATGTTGAGCCTAGGGAAGGGAGTGTAGATAGTCTCAGTCATCTCATTATCAAAACGGAGGAGGTGTTGGGTGTCTTGCAAAGCATTAAGGTAGATAGGTCCCCAGGGCCTGATGGGTTCTACCCCAGAATACTAAGGGAGGCAAGGGAAGAAATTGCTGGGGCCTTGACAGAAATCTTTGCTTCCTCATTGGCTACAGGTGAGGTCCCAGAGAACTGGAGAAAATCCAATGTTGTTCCTTTGTTTAAGAAGGGTAGCAAGGATAATCCAGGAAATTATAGGCCGGTGAGTCTGACATCAATGGTAGGGAAATTATTAGAGAGGATTCTTCGGGACAGGATTTACTCCCATTTGGAAACAAACAAACTTATTAGCGAGAGGCAACATGGTTTTGTGAAGGGGAGGTCGTGTCTCACTAATTTGATGAGTTTTTTGAGGAAGTGACAAAGATGATTGATGAGGGAAGGGTGGTGGATGTTGTCTATATGGACTTTAGTAAAGCCTTTGACAAGGCCCCTCATGGCAGACTGGTACAAAAGGTGAAGTCACATGGGATCAGAGGTGAGCTGGCAAGATGGATACAGAACTGGCTGTGTCATAGAAGACAGAGGGTAGCAGTGGAAGGGTGCTTTTCTGAATGGAGGGATGGTGACTAGTGGTGTTCCGCAGGGATCAGTGCTGGGACCTTTACTCTTTGTAGTATATGTAAATGATTTGGAGGAAAATGTAGCTGGTCTGATTGGTAAGTTTGCTGATGACACAAAGGTTGGTGGAGTTGCGGATAGTGATGAGGATTGTCAGAGGATACAGCAGGATATAGATCGGTTGGAGACTTGGGCGGAGAAATGGCAGTTGGAGTTTAATCCGGACAAATGTGAGGTAATGCATTTTGGAAGATCTAATGCAGGTGGGAAGTATACAGTAAATAGCAGAACCCTTAGGAGTATTGACAGGCAGAGAGATCTGGGCGTACAGGTCCACAGGTCACTGAAAGTGGCAACGCAGGTGGACAAGGTAGTCAAGGAGGCATACGGCATGCTTGCCTTCATCGGTCGGGGCACAGAGTATAAAAATTGGCAAGTCATGCTGCAGCTGTACAGAACCTTAGTTACGTGCAGTTCTGGTCGCCACACTACCAGAAGGACGTGGAGGCTTTGGAGAGGGTACAGAAGAGGTTTACCAGGATGTTGCCTGGTCTGGAGGGCATTAGCTATGAGGAGAGGTTGGATAAACACGGATTGTTTTCACTGGAACGACGGAGGTGGAGGGGTGACATGATAGAGGTTTACAGAGTTATGAGCGGCATGGACAGAGTGGATAGTCAGAAGCTTTTTCCCAGGATGGAAGAGTCAGTTACTAGGGGACATAGGTTTAAGGTGCGAAGGGCAAAGTTTAGAGGGGATGTGCGAGGCAAGTTCTTTACACAGAGGGTGGTGAGTGCCTGGAATTTGCTGCCAGGGCAGATGGTTGAAGCAGGTACGATAAGGACGTTTAAGAGGCATCTTGACAAATACTTGAATAGGATGGGAGTAGAGGGATGCGGTCCCCGGAATTGCCGAAGGTTTTAGCTTAGGCAGGCATCGAGATCGGCGCAGGCTTGGAGGGCCGAATGGCCTGTTCCTGTGCTGTAATGTTCTTTGTTCTTTGAAAGATGATGTGCTGTTGCTTGAGCTTGCGTTGAGCTTCATTGGAACACTGTAGTAGGCTGAGGACAAAGATGTCAGCATGAGAGTAAGGTGGAGAATTAAAATGGCAGGCTACCGGAATCTATGAGTCAAGCCTGTGGAGGCTAGGGTGGTGTTCTGCAAGGCGGTCACCCAATCTCCGTTTGGTCTCCAGTGCAGAGCAAACCGCATTGTGAGCAGTGAATACAGTATACTAAATTGAAAGAAGTATACGTAAATCGTTGTTTCACCTGGAGGGAGTGTTTGGGAACTTGGATGGTCAGGAGAGAGGAGGTAAAATGGCACGTGTTGCATCTCCTGTGCTTGACTGGAAAGGTGCCGTGGGAAGGGGAAGAGGCGTTGGGGACGATTGCGGAGTGGACCAAGATGTCATGGAGGGAATGATCCCTTCGAATGCTGAAAAGGGAGCGGAGGGTGGTGGCATCACGCTGGAGGTGGCGGAAGTGGCAGAGGGTAATCCATTGAATGCAGGTGGAAAGTGAGGACAAGGGGAACGCTGTTGTGATTCTGGGAGGGAATGAAAGGGGTGAGAGCAGAACTGCGGGAAATGTCTGACACGTTCGAGGGCCCTGTTAACTATTATGGGGGGAGGGAATCCTTGGTTGAAGGAACAGGAAGACATATCAGAAGCGTGTTTCTGTCTCTGCTATATTATGTGTCCATCATTAGTTTTGGCACTGCATTGTCTTGGGACTTAATTATCATGGTATCAAGCATGGTATATGAAAAAAAAGAATGTCTTGGATTTATATAGCACCTTTCACAACCTCAGGATTATCTGATCATATCACAATGCTGTTTGTGGGACCTATGTGCAAATTGGTTGCTGTGTTTCCTATATTACAACAGTGGTTTCACTTCAAAAGTACTTCATTGGCTGTAAAGCAGTTTGGGACATCCTGAGTAATATTTACTATATCCTTGCCTAGATTATTAAAGAAAGACTTGCATTCATATAGCGCCTTTCACAAACACCATTGGACATCCCAAAGTGCTCTCTGGCCAATGAAGTACTTTTTAAGTGTAATCACTTTTGTAATGTAGGAAAAGAGGCAGCCAATTTGCGCACAGCCGGCTCCCACAGACAGAAATGTGGTAATGAATAAATAATCTGTTCTTGTGATGTTGATTGGGTAATAAATATTGGTCAGGACACCTGCACAACTCCCCTGCTCTTTCTTGAAATAGTGTCAGGGGATCTTTTAGATCGACCTGAAAGGCATTTGGGACCTCGCTTTAACGTCTCATCTGAAAGATGCCATCTCCGTCAGTGGAGTGGAGTGGCTGGAGTGTCGGCCTTGATTTTTGTGCTCAAGTTGTGGAGTAGGTCTTGAACCCATAACCTTGTGTCTCAGGCGCGAGTGCTACCCATTGAACCATGACAAGGCTCTCAAGATTTACTCCTGAGATACTCTGCTCATAAGTTCTTTCTGATCTGAAAGCTTTCATTTATGGGCACCCACTGTTGCTTGTTTTTGAGCCAATGTCCTACCCAGCTGCAAATTTCATGTGCTGTTCTAAGACTCTTAATCCTTAGCTACTAATCACCAGTGTAAAATCTTAGCAAAAGCTTTATGCGATAAGTTTCCATGCTGTGCTATCAGCTACAGTGATAAGGGAAATGCAATTGATATATATTTCACCAGCTTTCATGCTGGTGATTAATAGCTAAGGATTAAGAGTCTTGAAATAGCAAGTGAAGTTTACAGCTGTGTAGAATCTTTTGGGCCTCCTTATCTCGAGAGACAATGGATACGCGCCTGGAGGTGGTCAGTGGTTTGTGAAGCAGTGCCTGGAGTGGCTATAAAGGCCAATTCTGGAGTGACAGGCTCTTCCACAGGTGCTGCAGAGAAATTTGTTTGTTGGGGCTGTTGCACAGTTGGCTCTCCCCTTGCGCCTCTGTCTTTTTTCCTGCCAACTACTAAGTCTCTTCGACTCGCCACAATTTAGCCCTGTCTTTATGGCTGCCCGCCAGCTCTGGCGAATGCTGGCAACTGACTCCCACGACTTGTGATCAATGTCACACGATTTCATGTCGCGTTTGCAGACGTCTTTATAACGGAGACATGGACGGCCGGTGGGTCTGATACCAGTGGCGAGCTCGCTGTACAATGTGTCTTTGGGGATCCTGCCATCTTCCATGCGGCTCACATGGCCAAGCCATCTCAAGCGCCGCTGACTCAGTAGTGTGTATAAGCTGGGGGTGTTGGCCGCTTCAAGGACTTCTGTGTTGGAGATATAGTCCTGCCACCTGATGCCAAGTATTCTCCGAAGGCAGCGAAGATGGAATGAATTGAGACGTCGCTCTTGGCTGGCATACGTTGTCCAGGCCTCGCTGCCGTAGAGCAAGGTACTGAGGACACAGGCCTGATACACTCGGACTTTTGTGTTCCGTGTCAGTGCGCCATTTTCCCACACTCTCTTGGCCAGTCTGGACATAGCAGTGGAAGCCTTACCCATGCGCTTGTTGATTTCTGCATCTAGAGACAGGTTACTGGTGATAGTTGAGCCTAGGTAGGTGAACTCTTGAACCACTTCCAGAGCGTGGTCGCCAATATTGATGGATGGAGCATTTCTGACATCCTGCCCCATGATGTTCGTTTTCTTGAGGCTGATGGTTAGGCCAAATTCATTGCAGGCAGACGCAAACCTGTCGATGAGACTCTGCAGGCATTCTTCAGTGTGAGATGTTAAAGCAGCATCGTCAGCAAAGAGGAGTTCTCTGATGAGGACTTTCCGTACTTTGGACTTCGCTCTTAGACGGGCAAGGTTGAACAACCTGCCCCCTGATCTTGTGTGGAGGAAAATTCCTTCTTCAGAGGATTTGAACGCATGTGAAAGCAGCAGGGAGAAGAAAATCCCAAAAAGTGTGGGTGCGAGAACACAGCCCTGTTTCACACCACTCAGGATAGGAAAGGGCTCTGATGAGGAGCCACCATGTTGAATTGTGCCTTTCATATTGTCATGGAATGAGGTGATGATACTTAGTATCTTTGGTGGACATCCGATCTTTTCTAGTAGTCTGAAGAGACCACGTCTGCTGACGAGGTCAAAGGCTTTGGTGAGATCAATGAAAGCAATGTAGAGGGGCATCTGTTGTTCACGGCATTTCTCCTGTATCTGACGAAGGGAGAACAGCATGTCAATAGTCGATCTCTCTGCACGAAAGCCACACTGTGCCTCAGGGTAGACGCGCTCGGCCAGCTTCTGGAGCCTGTTCAGAGCGACTCGAGCAAAGACTTTCCCCACTATGCTGAGCAGGGAGATTCCACGGTAGTTGTTGCAGTCACCGCGGTCACCTTTGTTTTTATAGAGGGTGATGATGTTGGCATCGCGCATGTCCTGGGGTACTGCTCCCTCGTCCCAGCACAGGCATAGCAGTTCATGTAGTGCTGAGAGTATAGCAGGCTTGGCACTCTTGATTATTTCAGGGGTAATGCTGTCCTTCCCAGGGGCTTTTCCGCTGGCTAGGGAATCAATGGCATCACTGAGTTCCGATTTGGTTGGCTGTATGTCCAGCTCATCCATGACTGGTAGAGGCTGGGCTGCATTGAGGGCAGTCTCAGTGACAGCATTCTCCCTGGAGTACAGTTCTAGGTAGTGCTCAACCCAGCGGTCCATCTGTTTGCGTTGGTCAGTGATTATGTCCCCCGATTTAGATTTGAGGGGGGTGATCTTCTTGATGGTTGGCCCAAGAGCTCTCTTCATGCCATCATACATTCCTCTGATGTTTCCGGTGTCTGAGGCCAGCTGAATATGACTGCATAGGTGTTGCCAGTAGTCGTTTGCGCAACGCCTAGCCGTTCTTTGTGCAGTACTTCTGGCTGCTTTAAGTGCTGCGGATGTTAAATCGCTGGGGGCTTTCTTGTAGTTCAAAAGTGCAATGTGCTTAGCGGCTATGACAGGTTCCAGCTCTTCATTATGAGATTGAAACCAGTCTGCATTTCTCTTCGCACTTTTGCCGTAGGTGGTCAAAGCTGACTCATAGATGGCGTCTCTGATGTGGGCCCACTTGGTCTCAGCATCCCCTGTGGGAGTGTTTTGAAGGGCTGTTACAAGTGAATTTAGAAATTTTTGTAACAGCTGTGGGTGAGAAATTCTGCTCGTGTTGATGCGCGGGTGGCCCTTCTGCTTGGAATGATGCAACTTCTTTGGTCTGAGTCTAACCTTGCTGCACACCAGGGAGTGGTCGGTGTCGCAGTCCGCACTGTGGAAGCTGCGTGTGATTTGAACACTGTTTAAGGCAGCTCGCCTTGTGACAATGAGGTCTAGCTGGTGCCAACGACGTGATCTTGGGTGCCTCCATGAAACCTGGTGACAGGGTTTAGTGTGAAAGAACGAGTTGGTGATGCAGAGGTTATGATAGGTACACAATTCAAGCAGTCTCTGCCCGTTCTCATTCATCCTTCCAACGCCATAGCGCCCAAGGCAGGAGGGCCATGAGTCATGGTCGGCCCCAACCCTGGCATTAAAGTCCCCCAGCAGGAATAGGTGTTCGGTGTTGGGGATGCTGCTAATGATGTTATGGAGTTGTTCATAGAACTGGTCTTTAGCTTCAGGTGCGGAGCAGAGTGTTGGAGCATAGATGCTGAGTAGGTGTACTGGACCAGAGGTGGTGAGCAGTCGGATGGACAGTATGCGTTCCGAGCCATTTGAGGGAGGCTCTATCATGCTGAGCAAGGAGTTTCTGATGGCGAAGCCCACTCCATGCTGTCTTGGTTCTTCAGGATCCCTGCCCTGCCAGAAGAAGGTGTAGTCTTGCTCTGCTAGAGAGCCACTCGCGGGGAGGCGAGTCACCTGAAGTGCTGCAATGTCCACATTGAGTCTACTGAGCTCGTTGTTAATGATGGCGGTCTTCCGAGAATCGTTGATTTGTGTAAGGTCTTCCGACAGGCCAGGACACATAGTTCTGACGTTCCAGCTTGCAAAGCGAAGGGCTGGTACCTTCTTTCCTTTTTTCATGTTGTTTGGTGCGGTGTATCAGTCCACCTTTCGGGCAATGACCCTGAGCTCCAAGCACCCATTGAAGCAGGCAGACTGTGGCGGGACAGAACCTTATTGACCTTATTGAACTTCAAAGCGCCCGCGGGAGATGGCTCGGAGAGCATCTGCAGCGCACTGTCGGCAATGCTGCATGCCTTTATTTAAACCACTGCAAAAAAAAAACCCTTAGCAAATGTAATCACCTCTAAGTCTGCCAAATGATGCTTCACCTCCCGAAGGACGTGGATGAGCTTTCCGGACGTCGATGGTGGGCACTGAGGAAATGGCTTATTACCTGCACCAGATTCCACCCCCCCTCCCCCCCCCCTTTACCCCCCTTCCACCCCCCCCCACCCCCCGTCCCCTTCCCTGCTCCACCCTCTCAGCTCACCCCCTCACAACCCCGTCCCAGCCCGCCCCCCCCTCGCACCATCTTCACCCCGCACCCCCTTCCCCTGCACCCCCCCCCACCCCCTCCCTCTACCCCTCCCCCTTGCATCCCCTCCTCCCACCGGCACCATCCTACACCTGTGTAGGGGCCCCAACAACCCCACTGCCTTGTGGGCGTCTCGGGAGAGACCAAGGCTAAGGGAGTAAACACTAACAGAAAATCCGGAGCGGAACCCCGTAGGCGGTCATGTGTCACCTTTGGCATGTTTCCGGCAGTTCCTGCAGCCATACTGGTGCCAAACGTCGTGTCCTGCACTCCTTTGGACCCCACCAGAAAGGCCGAGAGGGGGGTTTTGACGACTGGGCAACTCTCAACCTCCATAAATTTGCCCAGGCATGCGCCATGGAGAGGTCACTCCATAGTTGCCTCACAGCGACTGAAACAACACGGAAGGCAGCAGTTACGGGTTATAAGTCCAGATAAATTGGCGTAGAAACTGGGCGCCACGGGTTGCCTTTGTCGGTGGGAGAGGTCATTGCACCTCACTGGACAGCTACCGCCCGCCTCAAACCGGGCAGCCCCCGGTCAATAAGGTTGTGTAGAATATTGGCTTAAGAAGAAACAGAGGCTACCCATAAATGGAAGCATTCCGGTTGGAAAGAGGTTATGAATAGAATATCTCGGGAGCAACTCTTTGGAACCTTGCTGTTTTAATCTATATTAATGACCTGAGCACGGATATGGTAAATCCCCAAAATAGAGTTAAGAGCAATTATCAAAGAATAATGCAACCAAATTCAGACTTTTTAAAAATACAACTAAGCCAATAGCTGCCAAGTGCAATTCAATAAGGATAATGCTAACAACAAATTATTTATAAAGTACCTTTACTGTAATAAAATGTCCCAAGGTGCTTCACCGGAGCATTGTAAAACAAAATTACACCAAGCCGCAAAAGGAGATATTAGGTCAGATGACCAAAAGCTGCTTCAAAGAGGTAGGTTTTAAGCAGCATCTTAAAGGAGGAAAGTGAGGTGGAGAGGTGGTGGGAGGGTATTCCAGAGTACAGGGCAACTGAAGGCATGACCACCAATGGTGGAGCAATTAAAACTGATGCTCAAGGGGCCAGAATTAGAGGAGCACAGATATCTTGGATGGTTGTGGGGCTGGAGAAGATTACAGAGATAGGGAGGGGCGAGGCCAAGAAGAGTTTTGAAAACAAGGATGAGCATTTTAAAATCAAGGCATTGTTTGACCGAGAACCAGTTTAGGTCATCGAGCTCAGGGGTGATAGCTGAATGAGACGGTGCGTATTAAGATTTGGGCAGCAGAGTTTTGGATGATCTTGAGTTTATGGAGGGTAGAATGTGGGAGACCAGCCAGGATTGTGCTGGAATAGTCAAGTCTAGAGGTAACAAAGGCAGGAGAGTTTTTCAGCATCCGATGAACTGAGCCGGGGGCAAAGTCGGGTGAGAATTACACAGCTGAGAATCGATGATCTTATTGTTGACGTGAATATGAGGTTGGAAGCTCATCTCCGTGTCAAACAAGGGTTGCAAACAGACTGGTTTAATATCAGACTGTTACCAAGGAGAAGGGATGGAATCATCAGCTCGGGAATGGAGTTTGGAGCTGGGACTGCAAACGATGACTTCAGTCTTTCCAATATTTAATTGAAGGAAATTTCTGCTCATCCAGTATGATGTCAGATGTTGAGTAAGCAGTCTGATAATTTAGCAACAGTGGAGTAATCGAGAGAGGTGGTAGTGAGGTAGAGCTGGGTGTCATCATACACGTGCTGCGCTGTCGGATGATGATGCCGAGGGATAGCATGTCGGAGCGGAATAGGAGGGGGCCAAGGATAGATAATTATAAAATAATAAGTATAGGAGTAAAGAGCGAAAACAAAGGCACTGTGTAGTGAGTGAAATTGTAGAACATTGTGTTGGTCAGGAAAGAACTCCAAGGATAATGGTGCATAAATCTCTGGTGCCATTTAAATGCTGTAACAAAAAGACAAATAAGGTGCATTAGCAGAAGGGTAGGGTACAAATACAAAGATGTGTTGTTGTTGTCTAAGGAATTGGCGAACTATCCTCTGAATACTGGGTGTAGTTTTGATGGCGTAGTCATCGGAAGTCCTTATAGAATGTATTGAGGTCAGAAACAGAAGATTTCAGTTGCCCTGAATTTAAAAGTTATCAGAAGTAGAGCAACTGTTGAAGTGGTTGCATTGATGTTTTCAAGTTGATAATTGGAATTGATAAAATGGATCCTGTGAAATTATTTATTATGGGCTAAATAATAGTTTAAAAATTGGTGAGTTAGGATTAGGCACCTGCACCCCTATAGAATATTTTGGGATGTTTTGCTACATTAAAGATGCTATACAAATGTAACTTGTTGAGTCAAGGTGGAAGCTAGGTGAAACTTGGAACAAGGGCCAAGCTCCTTTGGGCCAGATGCCCTAATCCTGTTCTTAAAAGTTCTAATCTTAAATTGATTCACCCAAGATGGTATTTCAATGGTGTCTTCAAATATATTTCTCTTAAGCTTCTCTTAAGCAAGTTATGCCAGTGGAAGTCCTGTATCTTTCTTTTCCTCGCTCTCTTTTCTCTGCCCTCCCTTTTTGAGGAATTACTTTATCATACCTTACTGTTCTTAGAAAAATCTAATTCAAATATAGGTTCCTTGTGTGAATAGCAGGAAGGTAACAGAAATGAAAATGTCAAACTCATCTCAGCTGTTTTGTTCAATGGAAATAAGACTTAATCCTATTACTAAACACAGGACAGTTTGTTGGTCAGTAGGATTTAACGGGTACATAGTGAACGAGCCATTTCTATTCCTATTCTTTAACTCTATCCATATAGATTCTGTCTTAACACAACCTCCTGGAACATCTTTCACATTCTATCACTAAGATAGAATTTAGAATTTAATTAACTTGCATATTGATTTTCTCGTTAATACGTCAAAGTGTTTATATGTTTGAGTTGTTTTAGGGGCATATATTGAGTCTGTAGCCTCATTGCCGCTATAATGGTTACTAATGTCTTTACTTTTCATCGACAGTGCGGTCAAAAGAACTAAACACTTTTAGAAGGTACTGACATTGTAATTGAAGAAAAAAAAATTTCCATTTAAAGACCCTTCACAATAAACTTTGTCCCATGATATTCATACCACAGTGGCTTGTTAATAGCTTTACATTAACTATTGTGATATGACTTTTTCTCTACCCTCACCCTTCCCCATCTTCAATATTTATAGAATAGTCTACATTCACAAATTATTGAGATGCCCTCCAACATCCTGTTGCTCTAACTGGTTGTCTGGAGCCCTCTTTGGTAACATGTACAGGATTTAGAAAGTAACAGATGTTCCGTTCAGATTTTCTCCCAACAATTTTACCTCTTGCAACCTTGATTTTTCACAGCTGTGTAGGCCTTAAGATCTGAAATTCCCTCTCCAAACCTCTTTGCTTCACTACCTCTTTCTCCTTCTTGAAGGTGCTGTTTAAAAACTATGTATTTGGACACCTGCCCTAATATCTCCTTATAGGGCTCAGTGTAAAATGTTGTATGACAACACTGCTTTGAATTGTCTTGGGATGTTTTACTACATAAAGGCACTATATAAACACAAGTTGTTGTGTACCTTGGCAGAAGGGCAGTTCCTATAAGAAGTCTGAGTCCCCTTGAAGTAGAACAAGCAGACATGCACGTTGGGATTGTGTTCTGATTCTTACCGCTTAACTACAGCAAAACCATGTTCGATGTCCACCACCACCATCTCTAACCAGTTGTAAAAGCTTGGTCAGACCATGCTGTCAGACCATTATATTCAGGCTAAAACTATCCGGTTTATTTACAAATATGGTAGTAGAACAAAGAACAAAGATAATTACAGCACAGGAATAGGCCCTTCGGCCCTCCAAGCCTGCGCCGATCCAGATCCTCTCTCTAAACATGTCGCCTATTTTCTAAGGTTCTGTATCTCTTTTCTTCCTGCCCATTCATGTATCTGTCTAGATACATCTTAAAAGACTCCATCGTGCCCGCATCTACCACCTCCGCTGGCAACGCGTTCCAGGCACCCACCACCCTCTGCGTAAAGAACTTTCCACGCATATCCCCCCTAAACTTTTCCCCTTTCACTTTGAACTCGTGTCCTCTAGTAATTGAATCCCCCACTCTGGGAAAAAGCCTCTTGCTATCCACCCTGTCTATACCTCTCATGATTTTGTACACCTCAATCAGGTCCCCCCTCACCCTCCGTCTTTCTAATGAAAATAATCCTAATCTACTCAACCTCTCTTCATAGCTAGCGCCCTCCATACCAGGCAACATCCTGGTGAACCTCCTCTGCACCCTCTCCAAAGCATCCACATCCTTTTGATAATGTGGCGACCAGAACTGTACGCAGTATTCCAAATGTGGCCGAACCAAAGTCTTATACAACTGTAACATGACCTGCCAACTCTTGTACTCAATACCCCGTCCGATGAAGGAAAGCATGCCGTATGCCTTCTTGACCACTCTATTTACCTGCGTTGCCACCTTCAGGGAACAGTGGACCTGAACACCCAAATCTCTCTGGACATCAATTTTCCCCAGGACTTTTCCATTTACTGTATAGTTCACTCTTGAATTGGATCTTCCAAAATGCATCACCTCGCATTTGCCCTGATTGAACTCCATCTGCCATTTCTCTGCCCAACTCTCCAATCTATCTATATTCTGCTGTATTCTCTGACAGTCCCCTTCACTATCTGCTACTCCACCAATCTTAGTGTCGTCTGCAAACTTGCTAATCAGTCCACCTATACTTTCCTCCAAATCATTAATGTATATCACAAACAACAGTGGTCCCAGCACGGATCCCTGTGGAACACCACTGGTCACACGTCTCCATTTTGAGAAACTCCCTTCTACTGCTACTCTCTGTCTCCTGTTGCCCAGCCAGTTCTTTATCCATCTAGCTAGTACACCTTGGACCCCAAGCGCCTTCACTTTCTCCATCAGCCTGCCATGGGGAACCTTATCAAACGCCTTACTGACGTCCATGGATATGACATCGACAGCCCTTCCCTCATCAATCAACTTTGTCACTTCCTCAAAGAATTCTATTAAGTTGGTAAGACATGACCTTCCCTGCACAAAACCATGTTGCCTATCACTGATGAGCCCATTTTCTTCCAAATGGGAATAGATCCTATCCCTCAGTATCTTCTCCAGCAGCTTCCCTACCACTGACGTCAGGCTCACCGGTCTATAATTACCTGGATTATCCCTGCTACCCTTCTTAAACAAGGGGACAACATTAACAATTCTCCAGTCCTCCGGGACCTCACCCGTGTTTAAGGATGCTGCAAAGATATCTGTTAAGGCCCCAGCTATTTCCTCTCTCGCTTCCCTCAGTAACCTGGGATAGATCCCATCCGGACCTGGGGACTTCTCCACCTTAATGCCCTTTAGAACACCCAACACTTCCTCCCTCCTTATGCCGACTTGACCTAGAGTAATCAAACATCTGTTCCTAACCTCAACATCCGTCATGTCCCTCTCCTCGGTGAATACCGATGCAAAGTACTCGTTTAGAATCTCACCCATTTTCTCTGAGTCCAAGCATAACATTCCTCCTTTGTCCTTTAGTGGGCCAATCCTTTCTCTAGTTACCCGCTTTCTCCTTATATATGAATAAAAGGCTTTGGGATTTTCTTTAACCCTGTTTGCTAAAGATATTTCATGACCCCTTTTAGCCCTCTTAATTCCTCGTTTCAGATTGGTCCTACATTCCCGATATTCTTTCAAAGCTTCGTCTTTCATCAGCCACCTAGACCTTATGTATGTTTCCTTTTTCCTCTTAGCTAGTCTCACAATTTCACCTGTCATCCATGGTTCCCTAATCTTGCCATTTCTATCCCTCATTTTCACAGGAACATGTCTCTCCTGCATGCTAATCAACCTCTCTTTAAAAGCCTCCCACATATCACATGTAGATTTACCTTCAAACAGCTGCTCCCAATCTACATTCCCCAGCTCCTGCCGAATTTTGGTATAGTTGGCCTTCCCCCAATTTAGCACTCTTCCTTTAGGACCACTCTCGTCTTTGTCCATGAGTATTTTAAAGCTTACGGAATTGTGATCACTATTCCCAAAGTAGTCCCCTACTGAAACGTCAACCACCTGGCCGGGCTCATTCCCCAACACCAGGTCCAGTATGGCCCCTTCCCGAGTTGGACTATTTACATACTGCTCTAGAAAACCCTCCTGGATGCTCCTTACAAATTCTGCTCCATCTAGACCTCTAGCACTAAGTGAATCCCAGTCAATGTTGGGAAAATTAAAATCTCCTATCACCACCACCCTGTTGCTCCTACATCTTTCCATAATCTGTTTACATATTTGTACCTCTATCTCACGCTCGCTGTTGGGAGGCCTGTAGTACAGCCCCAACATTGTTACCGCACCCTTCCTATTTCTGAGTTCTGTCCATATTGCCTCACTGCTCGAGTCCTCCATAGTGCCCTCCTTCAGCACAGCTGTGATATCCTCTTTGACCAGTAATGCAACTCCTCCACCCCTTTTACCTCCCTCTCTATCCCGCCTGAAGCATCGATATCCTGGGATATTTAGTTGCCAATCATGCCCTTCCCTCAACCAAGTCTCAGTAATAGCAATAACATCATACTCCCAGTATACAGAAGCAGTAAGACACCGTAGTGATGATGCACATACTTAGAAAACAAAAATAGAGTCAGTCCACAAGGGATTAAAATGTACACTTTAGAATGTATTTCTTGCAAATCTCCAAAAATCAAGTTTTATGGATGAAACAGATATGCGTCTACTTGTAGATCTAACACAAGTGAGCCAAATGATTTATAAGTTGATTTCTGAAGTTGAGCAATCATAGACTGTGCCTGTGCAATGATTTTTGTCTACTTTCCCCAGGCTGTGGACTTGCCTGCACGAACAGGTCAAAGAGAGACAGCCTGGCCACAAACCCAACTTTGACCTAATAGGTCTGAGTACAGAGTGGCACTGACGGAAAAGATTATCTAGCTCTCATTGACAATGTCGATGAGTCTCATCAGCTTTGTGCTTTGGCTTCTTTCCTGCCACAGGAACACGGGACTCCTTTACAGCTACAGCTGATGAAAATTATTTGTTAAATGCCATTAACTCTGTTTATCTGAAGTAGTTTAAACCAAAACCAAAGAAATCTCCCAGATTATTGCATTTAATAAGAAAAAAACTGGTAATTGGAGCATACTCTTGTTTAAAAGGTGTTGGAGCATGTGAATGATCAGAGATTGAAGGGTGCAAATACATAATTCTTTGAAAGTGCAGGTGAATAAAGCCATAAGCATTTTAGGCTTATATAACTAAGGGTGTGGTGTACCAGCAATAACTTGCATTTTATATAGCGATTTAAATGACACATCTGTACAAGGCAATGGCTAGTCTGCAGTTTTGGGTGCCCCATTATAGAGAGCTATAAAAGCATTTAGAATAAATTCACCATACCATAGTTATGAGGAAACTGTGGAGACAGCTGGGACTATTCCTGCTTAAAATTTATAAGCCAGTTTCAAGATTGTTGTGGGTTTCGATAGAATTAATTCAAGAAAGTCTTCAGTCTGGTTGGGTAGTTAGTGATAAGGGATCATAAATTAAAGTCACAAAAGTAAGGAAAGGCGAGGAGGAATTTCTTTAGATACAGGGCTGCTCGAGCATGGGATGCTTTGCCGCAAGTAGTTAAGGCAGAAACTATTGTATCGTTTAAGGGATGAGTGGATTAGCATTTGAAGCGGAGAAAGACGTAAGGTAGTCGGGAGAGGTCAGAGCAATGACATTCATTTTGGATTTCTCCAGTAAAGAGCCTAGATGATGAGGCAAATGGCCTTCTGTGCTGTGAACTTTGGTTTTTTTTGTGGTTCTTAATTGGCATCCAGTTTTCAGGAGATATTTCTTTTTATTTCTGATACCGAGTTACAGGGACCTGATCTTTCTATGAAATGATCTTGATTGATAATTAGTCTGCCCAATGAGATTAGTGGGGACCAAGTGTACGAGGGAAAACTAGGTAAATCGAGAGGTAGCAATAAGGTTGGACAAGTTGGGGTTTCTCATCTTTCATATGAACAACCAGCAGTTGTCAAGATCATCCCACCCATTGTTGGTTTTGTCAACTCGAGGTTTGATATGGCCTGCATTGGTAATGCTGTGTCAGTTTTTTAACTTGTAAATATTTGTTGCGGATCGGAGGAGTTTATATATCAACACCAGCTAATGCTTAGAAAACAAATTTTAATCTTGGCTTTTCCCTACAATGCAATGGTGATCCTTCAAAAGTACTCAGTTGACTTTTAAATGCTTTGGGAAGTCCTGAAATCATGAAAGGCAGGCTTTTTGGTGCTTTTGTGATGGACTAAAAGCATACTCTTGGGAACACCACACCAGTCAAGCTGAGCTGACTGCCTCGATGGACACTATTAGTCTGATTCTCTCATGTCAGTGAGTGATAAGTTGTAATAAGTTGAATATTCTATCCTTTTCTCAAGAGTATATCATGGTCAGACTTAGTGATAATTTTATTCATTACGTTCTGTTCTGTTACAAAATCAGTGAGGATTAATGAAAGATGGAGACTGGGTTGTTATACTTTCATAATTTAAAAATATCAAGTGATTAATTATCAAGAAATTATAAAAGCAACTGATTATTTGTAGTAATTAGGATGCATTCAACAATATAATCCTTTTTATACAAGAGTTACCACAGATACTTTACTATTAAAGGGGCCTGAGGAAGTGAGTGATTGATAACTGGCTTGATCTCCAGACACCACAGTAACAGTGTGATCAATCTGATCTTATTGAACTCTGTTCCAGGAATCCACTTTGCAGCTTGCATTCATAAGAGTGTAGTATGATAAATAGATCCATGGAAATGTCAGGGTCAATGTACTGTAACATAGCAGTCAAAGTCTGTGTTATGGTACAGGGAAAGTTGCCAGTATAAACCTAGTCTTATCTATTATTCTTGTGAATCCCTTTCAGTTTACTAAGTATTTGCTTCAGTGGGAAGATATGATGCCATTTTTAACAATCTAATTAATCGCAGTGGCTAGCACCGCAGCCTCACAGCTCCAGTGACCTGGGTTCGATTCTGGATACTGTCTGTGCGGAGTTTGCAAGTTCTCCCTGTGACCCCGTGGGTTTCCGCCGGGTACTCCGGTTTCCTCCCACAGCCAAAGACTTGCAGGTTAATAGGTAAATTGGCCATTGTAAATTGCCCCTAGTGTAGGTAGGTAGGTGGTAGGAGAATTGTGGGGATGTGGTAGGGAATATGGGATTAATGTAGGATTAGTATAAAATGGGTGGTTGATGGTCGGCACAGACTTGGTGGGCTGAAGGGCCTGTTTCAGCGCTGTATCTCTAAATAAATCAATAAAACTTTTAAAAAATGCCCTGTTTGTTTTTGTTAAAATTAATATTGTCAGTTAAACATAAATTTAACTTTTTAACATTTCTTTTTTCCCTGTCGCAGAGTAATTATAGTCTTCTCAATGACATATTTCACACATCATAGTACAAGCAGAAGTTCAAGCAATTGTTCAGTGTAAACTTGTGGGAGCAGAGATGTGGGAGTATCTGCCTCTTTAAATTGTACCAGTAAATATCACTGGAAGGTTGTAGAAAGGATCAGTTCCTCATTATTGGCAGAATTGCAAATGCAGCAGTTCTACCCTGAGTAGTGTACAGACATTATAAGGATAGCCGGGCAACTCTGGGCTGCAGTCTGCTGATATGTTCCTGTAATTAATACCACATATGACCTGTGCCCAGTTGTTTGACAGATGCATTCCCAGAGGAAAGTGTCATCTGGCTTCAATGTCAAATAAGATGGCTATGGAATTGGTTTTCCAACTTTGGAATGAAGGTGGGGAGAAGGTCCTGCAATTAATCACTGCAGGGCTCCTGGTTGCTTTCTTTTCTCTAGTTCCCTCCTCTAGAGTTGCCAGCATTAGTTGGATATATTTCTCATGGTTTCATGACCTTTCGTCTCCACTGCCTCTCCCTGTCAAGCAGCCTTTTCCCCCACTGGCTCCAATTTTTTTTATTAGTAAACTAAAGAGTTAATGTAAATTTTTAAAAAAAGTTTTAAAATGGCCATATGACTCTTCTCTTGGTTTGCTTACAGCAGTGTGCAGGAGATTAATCTTTCAATTCCTGAAGACTCTGGGCCAATCCTGGATGGTTGTCAAACCATGCTCATGGGAAATTATAATGGGGGTTATAATAAAGAACTTATAAGGCACTTAAACAGGTTTTGGATAATGTAAACCATGCAATATATATATATATATATATATAAACACACATATGTTTTTTTTAAATTTAAATATCAACGGACCAGCTTTTACATTTCTTGGCTGGTTTACATCCCACCTCAAGGTGAAATTAACAGCAATATTGCCATGTCTCTTTTGACTTTCCTGTCTTATATCTCCATTTTGCAGGGCAGCTTTGTAGCACTGGTGCTTTCCGGGGTACAGTGAAATCTCGATTGCTTACACTTGTAATTATCTGCAAAAAGTCTCTCAGAAATCTGGCCTTCATTTTGCATAAGCCAGCTAAGAAGCAATTGAGTGTTTTAGATTGATTTTTCACAGACGCTCGGTTCTTGATCTGGTACGATAAATAGTTGTTAGCTGGATATACAGTACTTGGTAGAATTTACAATCCATACAGCTCTTGATATTTAATTTTATGTCATTGTGTGTTTGATTCAATGGGACTTGGACTGTTAGCAATTTATTTAAAGAATATATCTTACTTTTGAATTGGAAAATAATCATTCTTCTGATCTGCACATATTGGGACCTTGATTAGGTAATTCAAGTAGAATTTCATAGAATTGACAGAACAGCAACCCAACTGGTCTATGCTGGTGTTTATGCTTCACACAAGTCTCCTCCCACACTACATCATCTAACCTTATCAGCATATCCTTCTATTTATTTCCTCATGACCTTATCTAGCTTCCCCTTAAATGCATAAATGCTGTTCGCCTCAACCACTCCACATGGTAGTAAGTTCCACATTCTAACCACTCTGCATGAAGAAGTTTCTCCTGAATTCCCTATTGAATTTATTCCTGACTATCTTATATTTATGAATGAATTTTCGAAAACATTGCGGGTGGAAATCTCTTCTCTACGTCTATCCTATTGAAACCTTCATAATTTTAAAGACCTTTATCAGGTCACTCCCTTAGCCTTCTCTACTACAGAGAAAAGAGTGCCTGCCCTATTCAGCCTTTCCTGTTGGTTCTAACCTCTCTGGTATTTAGATTAGAGATACAGCACTGAAACAGGCCCTTCAGCCCACCAAGTCTGTGCCGAACATCAACCACCCATTTATACTAATCCTACACTAATCCCATATTCCTACCAAACATCCCCACCTGTCCCTATATTTCCCTACCACCTACCTATACTAGTGACAATTTATAATGGCCAATTTACCTATCAACCTGCAAGTCTTTTGGCTTGTGGGAGGAAACCGGACCACCCGGAGAAAACCCACGCAGACACAGGGAGAACTTGCAAACTCCACACAGACAGTACCCGGAATCGAACCCGGGTCCCTGGAGCTGTGAGGCTGCGGTGCTAACCACTGCGCCACTGTGCTGCCCATGGTATCATCCTTGCAAATCTTCTTTGCACCTTCTCCATTGCTTCGATATCCTTAACCGGACCAATCAGAAGCTTGGCAGTCTCTAAGTATCGAGGAGCAGCTCTAATATCTGCTGATCTCTAAGGCATATAATTTGCCCTCCCTAAAAATTTTAAAATAAAATTCTCGCACATTTGTGGAGAGGATGTCAGCTATTACTGTGGTAGTATTCACATCAGATAGGTAGGTCTTGCTTACTAGGCATTCTCCACTGTAAATTGTTTAACCTACCTTGTGGCAGTGGGGACTGACTTTTCATGGATCTTAGATACTTGCATTTATGTAACGCTTTTTCATGACCTCAGGATATCGAATTACTTTTGTAGCATAGTCAGTGTTGTAATGTAGGAAACATGGCAGACAATTCGTGCACAGCAGTATTCCCCAATCAGCAACATCATGATAGTCAGATCATCTGTTTTCATGGTGTTGTTTGAGGGATAATATTGGTCAAGACACTGGGAGTATTCTTATCTTCAAAATAGTGCCGTTGGAACTTTTACATCCACCTGAGACAGCAGATAGCTCCCCTGTTTTAATATCTCATCTGAAAGACAGCACTCCCTCAGTACTGCAAGATTTTGTGTTCATGTGTCTGGCGTGGGAGTTGAACCAACAATTTTCTGTCTCAGAGTTGAATGTGCTATCCACTGAGAAATGGCTGGCAATCTGTCATTAGCACAGTCTTCCCCACCACCACCCCCCCCCATGGATCTCAGAAACTGATGGGAGATTTCAATGTGTAGACAAGAGAATATTATAAAAACAAAACACAGTGGATTCTGGAAATATGAGCTAAAAAAACAAAAATGCTGGAAAACACTCAGCATCTGTGGAGAGATCAACAGAACTTTCAGGTCAATAACCTTTCATCAGAACTGGAAGACCTTTATAAAGTTCTGGTTAGGCCCCAATTAGAGTATTGTGTCCATTTCTGGTCACCACACTTTAGGACGTATGTGTGAGGGTCCTTGAGAGGGTGCAAAGGAGATTTACCAGAATGGTTCCAAGGATAGGGGGATTTTAGTTACAATGTTAGGTTGGAAAAACCAGGATTGTTCTCTTTGGAGCAAAGGAAATTGAGGGAGATTTGATAGAGGTGTACAAGATTATGACAGGCTTAGATAAGTGAGACCAGGAAAAACTGTTCCCATTAACTAATGGTACAAGGACTAGGGGGACACAGATTGAAGGTTTTGGGCAAGAGATGCAGGGAATTGTGTGGAAGAACTTTTTACACAGTGAGCGGTAATGACCTGGAACTCGCTGCCCATGAGGATGGTGGAAGCGGAGACAATCAATGATTTCAAAAGGAAATTGAATGGGCAGTTGTAGAGAATAAACTTGCAGGGCTCCGAGGATCGAATAGGGTAGTGGGACTGACTCGATTGCTCCATGGAGAGCAATTGATGGACCGAATGGCCACATTCTATGCTGTAAATGACTCTAAATGTTAAAGATGAACAGTTTTTAAGCAAATACAGAGCTAAGGAATCTTATAGATAGGCTATTCCCGAATCATCCTCCTGGACCACCAAGCAGCTTTATAAATGTGTCCAACAGCGTTAGAAGAGATGAGTGGAGAAAACTAGGCCAGAAAATATGTACAAGGGGTACTGTAGCTGGAGGATCAGAAGTGACATTCTTTAAGGAAGTGCGCCTCTAGTTTTAGAGATGAGGGTGGGAGGAATCTCTAGTTCTGCAGAAATTCTTTCTAAAATAGTGAGACCTAAGGCGCAAAAAATTGTAATTAATCCAGATTTAAAATAATTCACCTAAAATTCTGACAAGTGATAGATTTTTGAATATGTGCCCTTGGCTATATTAGATTGATGTTTCTTTCTTTCAATTATGTGATACAAGTTGAATAACACTATGCTTAACACTTTGTTATCTGTGCATTATTTAGTAGAACACTTTTTACAAGAATCAAATCAGAGAGCGCACCATAATTTGAACTAGAAAGACAAGGCAGCAGATACTGGGAACATTATGGTGTTCAAGTTCTCCTCTAAATCATATACTTGGAAATATATTGCTGTTCCATCATCATCACTGAGCCAAAATCTTGGGAACTCCCTACCAAACAACATTATGGGAGTAACTCCACCATACAGACCGCAGCAGCTCAAGTAGAAGGTTCACCACCACCTTCTCGAGGAGCAACTGGAGATGGGCAATAAATGATGGCCTTGTCAGCAATGCCCACATCCTGTGAATGAATGAAAAAATTTACTAATTATTGGTGGGTTTTAACAGAGCATCTATTCACTGCCAGATTTGAAGTATGTCATTTACCCAGGAATTTTACGTTAAGCACTGGTCCATTGATCTTTCATATTTCTTCCTGATGGATCAATTAGTTGTAGCTGTCACAGGACAGGATCCTCTCAAATCTCTTTTAAGGTTGAAATCAACTTGTACACTTCATAACATCTGCATTCTTAGCAGTCACGTAGTTTGTTTTAATTCTTACTAGATTATGAATGACCATAAAAAAAAATGATGATTGAGAACTGCTGCAAGGTTGTTTGGCCTCAGTGAGATCAGTTTTGTTTTAGCTTTATCTTTCTGCATTGTTATTGTAAAATAATGAGGTAATGAATAAAAGAATGGATTCTTTTTTATTTGTTCATGGGATGTGGGCATCGCTGGCAAGGCCAGTATTTAGGGCCCATCCCTAATTGCCCTTGAGAATGTGGTGGTGAGTTGCCATCTTGAACCGCTACAATCGTGTGGTGTAGGTATTCCCACAGTACTGTTAGTGAGGGAGTTCAGGATTTTGATCCAGCGATAGTGAAGGAATGACCAATATGTTTCCAAGTCAGGATGGTGACTGACTTGGAGGGAAACTTGTAGGTAATGGTTTTCCTGTGCATTTGCTACCCTGGTTCTTCTTGGTGGTAAAGGTTGCATGTTTGGAAGGAGCTGTGAAAGTTGCTGCAGATTTTGTAGATGGTATATACTGCTGCCACTGCTGCATTTTTACCATTATTGTGAAAAGATTTTTGTATAGTATTTGCATCTGGTGGTCAGAACTTCAAGTATAGAAACAATAATCGGGGGAAAAAAATCTACAGACACTTGTAGAGGTTCTAGGTAATTAAGGATAACCACGGATTTGTAAAAGACAGATCATGCTCAACTAATCTAATTGAATTTTTTGATGAAGTAATAGAAGCTTGATGAAGGGAATGCAGTGAATGTTTTTGTTGTATGGATTTTAAGAAAGCATTTGATAAAGTGCCACATAAAAGGCTGTTAACAAAATTGAGGCTCATGGAATAGGAGGGTTGGTGTCCAATTGGATAAAAAAATTGGCTTTAGAACAGAAAAGCGAGTTGTAGTAAATGGCTATTTTTCAGACTGGAGGATGGTAGACAGTGGTGTTCCCCAAGGGTCAGTGCTGGGATCGCTGTTTTTTTTTGCTATATATAAATGACTTGGATCTTGGAATGCAGTGTAGAATTTCAAAATTTGCCAATGATGCCAAACTTGGAGGTGTGGCAAACAGTGAGGATGATATGAACCACCTACAAAAGGCTAGCAGAATAGGCAGATAGATGGCAGATGGAATTTAATACTGACAAGTGTGAGGTAATGCATTTTGGCAGAAGTACAAGGGAGAAGTAATAAAGAGTAGGAACAGAGGGACCTGGGGGTGCATCGATCTTTGAAGGTGGCAGAACATATTGAGAGTGTGGTTAGTAAAGCAAATGGGATCTTGGGCTTCATAAATAGAAGTATTGATACAAAAGCAGGGAAGTTATGCTGAACCTTATAAAGCTCTGGTTAGACCCCAGCTGGAGTATTGCGTCCAGTTCTGGTCGTCACACCTTCGCAAGGATGTGAGGGTCCTTGAGAGGGTGCAGAGGAGATTTACCAGAATAGTTCCAGGGATGGAGGATTTTAGTTACAATCTTAAGTTAGAAAAGCTGGATTTGTTCTCCGAAAAGGGGAGATTTAATAGAAGTGTACAAGATTATGACAGGCTTAGATAAGTTAGACAAGGAAAAACTGTTCCCATTAACTAATGGTACAAGGACTAGGGGACACAGATTGAAGGTTTTGGGCAAGAGATGCAGGGGAAATGTGAGAAAGAACTTTTTTACGCAGCAGGTGGTAATGACCTGGAACTCGCTGTCCACAAGGATGACGGAAGCAGAGACAATCAATGACTTGAAGAGGAAATTGGATGGGCATTTGAAGGAAATAAACTTGCAGGGCTCCGCGGATCAAGTGGGGTAGTGGGACTGATTGGATAGTGGAGAGCCAGCATGGACTCGATGGGCTGAATGGCCTCTTCCTCTGCCGTAAATGACTCCATAGAAAGGTGCTCTGGTGGTGGGGCACGATTTCTGTGGAAATTACACCAGACAGCTGCTGTAACTCTGCTGGTAGTCTGGCCGAATACTTAGTGTGGGGGAGGGGAGGGGGTGTGCGGGGGAGGATATGTTGAGACCAAGATAGGCTGGGCCCTAACCTGGTTGGGAAATCCCAGCTGAGAAAATCTGGAAGTAAGCATTGGAGGACACTGGTGGGCGTGATCCCTGTGTAACTTTCAGGATTGCGGCCCACAGATTTTCATCAGTATCTTGTATCCCAATGTCTTCTATGACGTTGCAACAGTACGACATGCATTAATGCTGATGTTGGTTATCATCACCATTTGTGTGCTGCAGGACATTTTTCTGTTAATGCAGAGTGGTGCTTCATTCAGAAGTTATGAAATGTTTGGACAAACTGGATCTAAAGTAAGATTTTCTGGCATGTACAGAGTTTAAGCACTGTTTCATAGGACCATAGGAAATAGGAGCAGGAGTAGGTCATTCAGTCTGTCGAGCCTGCTCCACCATTCGAATAGATCGTGGCTGATCATCTACCTCTACACCATTTTTCCCCACTATCCCTATATCCCTTGATGTCGTTAGTATTCAGAAATCTATCAATTTCTGTCTTGAACATTTTCAATGATTGAGCTTCCACAGCCCTCTGGGGTAGAGAATTCCACAGATTCACCATCCTCGGAGCAAAGAAATTCCTCTTCATCTCAGTCTTAAATGGCCTGCCCCCATTCTGAGACTTTGTCTCCTTGTTCTAGACTCACCAGCCAGAGGAAGCATCCTATCCACATCTACCCTATCATGCCCTGTAAGAATTTTGTAAGTTTCAATGAGATCACCTCTCATTCTTTGAAACTCTAGAGAGTACAGGCCCAGTTTCTGCAGTCTGTCCTCATAAGACAATCCCACTATCCCAGGGATTAGTCTGGTGAGCCTCAGTTGCACTCCCTTTATGTCAAGTATATCCTTCCTTAGATAAGGAGACCAAAACTGTACACAACACTCCAGGTGCGGTCTCACCAAGGCTTTATACAATTGAAGCAATGCTTCTTTACTGCAGTGCTCAAATCCCCTTGTAATGAAGGCCAACATCTCATTCGCCGCCTTAATTGCTTGCTGCACCTGCTTATTAGCTTTTAGTGACTCATGAACAAGGACACCCAGGTCTCTTTGGACATTAAAACTTCCCAACCTCTCACCATTTAAGAAATACTCTGCCTTTCTTTTTTTTCTGCCAAAGTGGATCACTTCGTACTTATTCACATTATATTCCATCTGCCATGTTCTTGCCCATCACTTAGCCTGTTCAAATCCCCTTGAAGCCTCCTTACATTCTCCTCTTCCTACCTGGTTTTGAGTCATCTGCAAATTTGCAAATATTACGATTGGTCCCCATATCCAAATCATTTATATAGATTGTAAACAACTAAGGCCCGAGCACTGATCCTTGCGGCACCCCACTAGTAATAGCCTGCCACCCTGAGAATGACCCATTTATTCCTATTCTCTGCTTTATGTCTGTTAATCAATTCTCAATCAATTGCAGTATATTACCCTCATTCCCACGTGCTCTAATTTTACTAACCTCCTGTCTGGGACTTTATCAAAAGCCTTCTGAAAATCCAAATATACCACATCCACTGGTTCTCCTTTATGCTACAAGTAACATCCTCAAAAAACTCTAGCAGGTTTGTCAAACATGATTTCTCTTTCACAAATCCATGTTGACTCTGCCCAATTATATCATTTTACAAGTGTCCCGTTATCTCATCCTTTATAATAGATTCTAACATTTTCCATACTACAGAGGTCAAACTAACAGGTCTGTAGTTCTCCGTTTTCCCTCTTGCTCCCTTCTTAAATAGTGGGATTACATTTGCTGCTTTCCAGTCTGCACGAACCCTTCCAGAATCTGTAGAATTTTGAAAGATACCCACCAATGCATCCATTATCTCTTTTGCCACCTCCTTCAAAACTCTGGGATGTAGCTCATCTGGTCCAGGGGATTTACCAACTTTCAATCCAATTAATCTTTTGTGTATTACCTCTTTATTAATACTAATTACTTTCAGTTCCTCATTTTTACAAGTCCCTTGGTTCCCTCGTATTTCTGGGAGATTTTCTGTGTCTTCCTCCATGAAGACAGACACAGAGTAATTGTTTTGTCTTTCCGCCATTTCCTCATTCTCCACCACAAACTCTCCAGTCTCTGCCTGCAATGGACCCACATTCGTCCTTGCTAATCGTTTCCTTTTCACATACCTAAAGAAGCTTTTACAGTCCGCCTTTATGTTTCTAGCTAGCTTACATTCATAATCTCTTTTCCCTTTCTTTATCAGTTTCTTGGTCCTCCTTTGTTGGACTCTAAATTGCTCCCAATCCTCTGGCTTACCAGTTTTATCTGGCAACCTTATAAGCCACTTCCTTTGACCTAATGCAATCCTTAACTCCTTTTGTTAGCCACGGTTGATTCATCTTTCCTGTTGGGTTTTTGTGTCTTAGAGGAATGTATATTTGTTGTAAACCGTGTAATACTTCTTTAAATACTAGCCATTACCTGTCTACCGTCAAATCTTTTAATGTATTTTCCCAATTCACCACAGCCAACTTGCCCCTCATACCTTCATGGTTTCCTTTGTTCAGATTTAAGACCCTAGTTTCAGAATGAACTAAATCTCTTTCAAACTTTGTAAAATTCTATCATATTGTGGTCACTATTTCCTATTGGCTCCTTCACAGCGAGGTTATTAATTAGCCCTTTCTCATTACATAATGCTAAATCTAAAATAGCCTGATCCCTACTTGGTTCTTCAAAATACTGCTCCAGAAACCCATCTTGTATACGCTCCAGGAATTCATCCTCCACAGCATTCGTGCTAATTAGCTTTTCCCAATCTATATGCAGATTGAAGTCTCCCATTATTACTATATTGCCCATGCTACGTGCAGCTCTAATTTCCTGATTTATGCTATGCCCAACATTACCACTACAGTTTGATTTTGGACAATAAAATACAATATAATATCAAATGCAGAAGGAGCTCCTTTTTAACCAGAAGGGTGGTTTTGTATGTGGAACAGATTACCAGCCTAGGTGCTGGAACAAGAAACCTAAATAAATTTCAAGAAGGAACTGAACAAGTTCTTGTTAACAAATGGGACTCAGGCTTATTTGAAATGCACCAAGAGCATACTGTGGATAGGTGGGCTAAATGCCTGAAACCATTACTATGTCTAATTTTGTGTAGCTAGAATAAGTTGGCGGTTTCTGGGGCAGATAATGCTATTCAGTGCATCTCAGGAATTAGGATTCACATATGCAAGTCATAAACATTCGGTCTATCGAGTCTATGCCGGCTCTCTCTAGAGCAATCCAGTCAATCCCATTACCTCGCTCTATCTCCGTAGCCCTGCAAGTCTATTCCCTCAAGCGCCCATCCAATTTCCTTTTGAAATATTGATCTGCACCGGTTCTGCCACCCTTGTGGGCAGTGAGTACCACGTCCTTACCACTTGCTGCATATAAAAGTTCTTCCACACAGCCCCCCTGTATATCTTGTCCAAAACCTTAAGTCTGAGTCCCCTAGTCCTTGTACCATCAGTAATGGGAACAGCTTTTCTTTGTCTACCTTATCTAAACCTGTCATAATCTTGTACACCTTTATCAAATCTCCCCTCAATTTCCTTTGCTCCAAGGAGAACAACCCCAGCTTTTTCAGCCTAGAGCCAAGTCTGTGGTACCACAGATGGCTCAGCTGCACAGGAGGGGAGGAAAAGGAGTGGGAGAGCTATAGTGATGGGGGATTCTATGGTAAGGTATACAGATGGGCGTTTCTGTGGCCGCAAACGTGACTCCAGGATGGTATGTTGCCTCCCTGGTGCTAGGGTCAAGGATGTCATGGAGCGGCTGCAAGACATTCTGAAGGGGGAGGGTGAACAGTCAGAGCTTGTGATACACATTGGTACCAACGGCATTAGGTAGAAAGAGGGATGAGGTCCTGCAACAAGAATTTAGGGAGCTAGGTAACAGATTAAAAAGCAGGACCTCAAAGGTTGTAATCTCTGAATTACTCCCAGTGTCATGTGCTAGTGAGTATAGGAATAGGAGTATAGAGCAGATGAATGCTCTATCTAGCAGATGAAGGCTGAGGAGATGGTGCAGGAGGGAGAGCTTTAGATTCCTGGATCTCTGTGTCTGTTTCTGGCAAAGGTGGGACCTGTACAAGTTGGACAGGTTACACCTGAACCGGAACGGGACCAACATCCTTGCAGGGAGATTTGCTAGTGCTGTTGGAGGGGGATTTAAACTAATTTGGCAGAGGGATGGAATACAGTGTGGAGGTACAGTCAAATATAGAAAAGAAATTGAGTCAGTCTGGAAGGCAGAGCAAATATAGACCTGTTAAGGCATAAGTGAATAATGCAAAGCTGGATTGCATCTATTTTAACGCAAGGAGTCTTACTAGTAAGGCAGATGAATTGAGGGCATTGATTAACACATGGGAATATGTTATTGCTATCACAGACATGGTTGAGGGAGGGGCAGGACTGGCAGCTCAATTTTCCAGGGTATTAAATCTTTCGGCGTGACAGTGAGGGGGGTAAAAGAGGAGGTGGCATTGCACTGTTGATTAAAGAGGCAATTACTACAGTAAGGAGGGATGATGTCTTAGAAGGTTTCTCAAATGAGGCCATATAGGTAGAACTTAAAAACAAAAAGGGGGCAATCACTTGGCTGGGAGTGTACTTGCGGGCCTTCAAATAGTCAGGGAGAGATAGAGGAGCAGATATGTAGGCAAATCTCAGAGGTGTAAAAATAATAGGGTAATAATAGTAGGGGATTTCAACTTCCCACTATCAACTGGGATAGTCTTAGTGCAAAAGGCTTAAAGGGGGCAGAATTCTTAAAATGCATACAGGAGAGCTTTATGAACCAGCAAGTAGGAAAGGCGTACAAGAGAAGGGGCGGTACTGGACCTAATCCTAGGGAATGAAGTGGACAAGTGGTAGAAGTGTCAGTTGCCGAGCATTTTGGGGATAGTGGCCATAACTCCCTAAGATTTAAGGTAGTTACGGAAAAGGATAAAGATGGACCAGAAATAAAGGTACTGAATTGGAGGAAGGCCGATTTCAATATGATAAAACAGGATCTGGCCAAAGTGGACTGGGAGCAGCAACTTGTAGGAAAGTCTACATCAGACCAGTGAGAGCCTTTCAAAGAGGAAATAATGAGAGTTCAGAGCCAACATATTCCCATTAAGGTGAAGGGTAGGATTTCAAAGTGTTGCGCATCTTTGGAGCATTTCCCCGATTCAGTTGAAGTTGTGGGTGGCATTAATTTACCAATTTGGGTGTGTGCTTTGAATTAGTTTGCAGCAGTGATGGCAAGTGACAGCTTGTGTTTGGAATTTACATTGACACATTTGCAAATCCCCTTCTGTGCACCAGACTTCAAATCTTGGCATGCAGAAGTGGATTTACTCCATACCATGTACATGAGCAATTTCAGCAAAAGCAGATTTGTACCTGTTGAACAATGCAGTTTTATAACAGCAGGAATCTTACGGAGCTATCCTTGACCTCACAATCTCATCTATTTGTGATGGGTGCCTGAATGTGTTAATCATTAGTCCTCCAGGTTGGCTCAAAATCGGAGTTAAAAGTAAAATAACCCTTTGTGTTCTGTTGAAAGCAGCCTTCTTTGGTGGGTGGGCTTGGGGTGGCAGGTGAGAGTGGAGCTTCCCCTGGCTCAACTCATGACTTGTACTGGCATTGGATGACTTTCTACTCGCTTCTCTTGAGGCTGTAGTATGGGCAGGCAGTTTCTCCATTGTCTGATGATTGTCTGGGTTCTGGATATTTGGGTCTTGAGTTGTCAGTTTAGGCACCCATCTGGGTCAGGACCCCACTGGAAGTTATTTTGAGGATTCAAATGGATGTCAACCATCACATGGCACTATTTGAAAAGGAGAAGGGATTTCTCCTGGTGTCTTGCTAATCAGAATCCGATCATTTATCTTGCTGTGATCTTACTAAATTCAAGCCACCTGCCACATTTGCCTGCACAAGTAACTATGATTCCAAGTGATTCACTGTATGGAAGATCTTTGAGATGCCAGTAAGGTAAGATGCAATAACAGTTGACAGTCCTTCCTTTTTAAAGGCACAGATATATGTCCTTGTATGTCACACTGCTGAGGAAATTGAGTTGGGATTCAGAAGACCTGTGGCTGTCGTCTCCACACCTGTGCAAATCTTGCAATGCGAGTGAATAAAGTCATGAAGTATCCCACCTGACAAGTGCTTATCATTCTCTTCTGGCTGCTGACCGATCTGCTGTGTATTTCTCTCATTGGAATCCATCCTGTTCAAGCAAGGCGGAGTACAGTTTGAAGTAGAGCCATAGTATGTGCTATTCTACGGCTAATAAGCCTCGCTTAAGGCATACTGACTGCTTTTTTAAAATTATCTCCTTTTTTTGAAACCCTGTGTTGCACAACAGGCTAGTTCGAATTTGTCAAATGTAATTGCTTATTGACTCATCAAGACAAATGTTTAATTAAAATGTATTTTCCAGGGTCACATTATCAATTATTATTCCCAAAAAGAAAACTAATGAATAACTAAAATCCTTGAGTTATTTTTGTGATGCTAATGTTGGCTTGGATAGTTTTATTTCCCAGTTTTTATTTGTTGATTCATGCATTATGTATTTGTGCAGTGATTTCTCCATTTCTGGTCTGTTCGATGAAATGATAACCTGCCTATTGTGCTATAACATTGGCCATCCTTTAAGCAGAATAATTGGTATGTCACAAACTCTTGTGACTATCATGGTTTTAAATAGAAAAAATATTTAAAACAGTAACATACCTAACATTATTGCTTATAGATTTCCTCTCAAGTAATAGTGAGTTCTGTAATAAGTTCAGTTGAAGGCGACTTTAGTTTTAGGATTAAAACTCAAACAGCTCCGGAAAAGGAAATTTACAATAACATCAATTTGCATTTATATGACACCTTTTTAACATTTTAAAACATCCCAAGGTGCTTCACAACAGTGTTATCAGAAAAATTTGCCACTGAACCATATTAGGATGGGTGCCAACAGTTTAGTCAAAGACGTAGTTTTTAAGGAGCGCTTAACCGAGGGAGAGAGGTAGAGAATTTTAGGAAGGGAATTCAGAACTTGGCTCATAGATGGCTGAAGTCACAGCTGCCAGTAGTGGGTTGAAGGAAATCAGGAATGTGCAAGAGGCCAGAATTGGAGGAATATAGGGCTGGAGGAGGTTACAGAGATGGCTGTGTTTGCTGACATCTCAACCACTAGATGGCACAGTTCTTGCACATGCACGAATGCAGATTCTTCAACTGGAACGTCAGTGTCTGCGACGTTCAGACAGCTGCCAGAATTAAAGATGGTGCTGCTCAATTTATCACAGGAAATGCTCCGCAACTTGGCGCACTCTGATTTCAGCAGGTCGGTGCGTTGTCAGGAAACACTTTGTACAGAGAATGGGAGGTGTGAGGCTAGAGAGGGATTGAAAATAGCGATGAGAATTTTAAATGAGGTGTTGCCAATGTAGCTCTGGGGTGGGCATTATTACAGAGGTGGAAGTGGGCAGTCTTGGTGAAGGAGGGGATGTGGAGTCAGAAGCTCAGCTTAGGGTTTAATGGACACTAAGATTGCGAACAAACTGATTCAGCCTCAGACACTGGCTAGGGAAGGGAATTAATTTGGTGGTTATGGAAAGGCATTTGTGGCAGGAGGAACAAAGATAATGGCTTCGGTCTTCCCATTATTTAATTGAAGGAAATTTCTGCAGAAAACTAAAAAGAGAAATTTAAATTTTCACTCCTTGTGACAAGCATGTTCACTCAATGGAAAACATATATGTTGACCATACAAAGCCTGATTCTAATGCCCTGGCTGCCAAAAATAGAATTGTGTTATCAATTTGCTGGCTTAAAGCTTCCTCTGTAATTACAACCTCAGCAAATTCTCTTAATGTACCGGCAGATAATTAAAAGGAAATCGTTGAGTTTCAATCAAAGGATACTTGATGGTTGTTGTAAGCCAGCCAAAGAGCTTGATCGAGCTGTGAGGAGATTTCACTGCTGTTGCTCGAACATGCCCTAAATTCAGGAGTGACTAGAGTATACGTATTTCAAAAAAAGTGCCTCAGATACATATGTTTATGTTGTCTGTTTAGTTGTTTAGTGTTTTTTTCAGTGTATTCAGTTGATTCTTGCTGCAAAGTACTGTTGTAAAGTAGCTTTCATTAAATGCAATTTCAATTTTGAAAGGAAGAAATAATATTCAGCCTGTCTTGTACATCTGCATTGAGAGGCAAATGTCGATTTTGTCGTTTAGGCTAGGGGTCGGGAAGTTGTGTCTTGTAGCCTTTGTAGCTACAGTGCTGTAGTAATCTCATTGGTAATGCAGGGGCTGCTTTATTTTAAACACATTTCTTTCTCAGTGATTGCTGGGTAACATATGGCAGCAGTACATTTTGCTCTGTAAAATGTAATTTGCATTAAATGGCCAAAACATTCATATATTGGACACGTTCTGGAAGGAAGCTGCACAGGCTGCATTTCTTTACAAAATGCTCTGACTCTACAAGGCTGATTTTTGATGGGCACATGCAATACATTGTGTATAATTTGCTAATGCAGCAATTCTACTCCAGTGAGCTCATAGCAGGAAAACAATAAGTGCCTGAAAAGTGTTTTTTATGTGTGTGTAATGTTAATATACAAAGTGTGTGTATGGAGCATTGTTGGCTCTTACATAGAATTACATAGAAATTACAAATATTCCATGTTTGTATTCATCCTCCACATAGTCCTAATTCCATGTCTCCACCCTGTTCCCTGCTACCATATCCTTTAATCCCTCTTTCTTTTACCACCTATTTAACCTGTTCTTAAATGTTGACATGGTCTCTGTTTCAGTGATTAATTCCATTTGTACATTCCATAGCCTTATCAACACTCTATAAAAATAAAATGCTCATGCTCTGTCCTAAATATCTTGCATTTAATCTTGTCCCCTGGTTCTAGAATTTTCCCATGCTCCATCCACCCACCCCCCCCCCCACCCCCAATCCCAATCATGAAATGGTCTGTTTCTATCTACTCTGCCCCACCCCTTCATGATATTAAACACTTCTTTCAAATCGCCCCCCCAACTTCTTGTTTAACCTGAACAGTCTTAATTCTTCAGGTCATTCTTCGTTTTTGTATCTCCGCACACCCCAAAGCATCCCAAATGAATTTACACTGTGATCTCTCTATTCCCTCAACATCCTTCCTATAGTATTGAGCCTATAATGGCACGCATGCCTGCTATCATTGTATTGAACCCACATTGCAGGCTTTGCACTCCTATCCATGCCTTCCTTGCCTGATGACTTGTGTTCAGGGACGGAGGTGAGAAGCTGTCTACCTTTGTCTCTGAGGACATAAGGCTGGTCGACCCAGCCATTTGAGGGCACATTAGACCAATAGGTTATCTTAAGAAAAAGAAAATGGAGATATGTTTAAAGATTAGGCAGAATGATTTGGGTCTTGAGGGAAGTTATCCTATGCTATTTGAAAGAACTGACTGTAGTCAATTAAAATTGTGAATATTCCATTACATTTATAGCCTGGTTTGGTTCCATACGTACAGAGCTCCCTCCAGTTTCTTGATACATGGTCATTATTCATGAGTGAGCCTACGCAGTGAAAGTCAGTAGTTTATGTCAGGGCTTCTCAACTGGGATTCCGTGGCTCCCTAGGGGTTCCCAAGAAGGTTTCAAAGGACCCACCAAAAATAATCAGGGAATATTTAGAATGTGGACCTTGTGCATCTGCCAATACCTCTAACTCTAATGAATTTTTAAGCCTGCAGTTGAGCGCCATGACGGTTTGATTCAGCCAACAGCCAGTAACTGAGCCGTTCACGCAGGAAGACGACTCTTGGCTGCAGCATGCCATTACACCCAAGCCTCAATCAGGCGCACATTGCCCTCACCCAAACCTCAACACCAGCGACAAGTTTCACATTAGGTAAATAAACAAAAATAATAAATATATATATTTAATTGTATAATTACGTTTTCTATAAAAAATAATCATGTTATGGTGGGCAGGGCCATGGAATTCTTATAACATGGGAAGGGTAGCCCTTAAAAGCAAAAAGGTTGACAATCCCTGGTATATTCCACTGTTGGGGCACCAAAGCTGAGCCCCTACCTTGTCTTCATCAAAAATCTACCACACATGTACACTTCCCAGCATGGTCATGGGCTAGCAATCAAGGGTGAGAGTTCATTTCCCCGAGGCTTCTCCAGTATAGCAATTCGGGGATAACTGTAAGACCTAAACTGAGGGTCAGCTAACTTAGGAAAGGCAAAGAATCGAAACTAGGTCTGTAGGCTAAGTTCTACACTGTACAGTGCCTTCATCAACTTTGTCTTCAGAAGAGCCTAGTCCCATGATCTGAGATAAAAACAAGAAATGCTGGAACCACTCAGCAGGGTTCCGAAGAAGGGTAACTGACCTGAAACGTTAACTCTGCTTCTCTTTCCACAGATGCTGCCAGACCTGCTGAGTGGTTCCAGCATTTCTTGTTTTTATTTCAGATTTCCAGCATCCGCAGTATTTTACTTTTATTCCCATGATCTGAGAACTGTTTTTAGATTTTTGGGGGAAGGGCAAGGAGAGATTTGGCACTGCAACAAGCTTACAGCCCACAGTATAAACATTGCTTTCAAGGTACCTGGAAACTTACTTGTATGAACAGGAACCTGGCTTCTATTCTGAGCTACAAGAAAGCTGTGTCTGCTGTTTTACAGGTGAAAATGTCTTTCTTTCAGTTTTTTCTTATCTATGAGCAGATTTTAGTGCAAGATGCGTTTTTTCCACTGGTTTCATAAAAATATTACTAGAGTCATTTGAATATAAGGGGCAGCACAGTGGCGCAGTGGTTAGCACCGCAGCCTCACAGCTCCAGCGACCCGGGTTCAATTCTGGGTACTGCCTGTGCGGAATTTGCAAGTTCTCCCTGTGACCGCATGGGTTTTCGCCGGTTGCTCCGGTTTCCTCCCACAGCCAAAGACTTGCAGGTTGATAGGTAAATTGGCCATTATAAATTGCCCCTAGTATAGGTAGGGGAATTGAGAGAAGGTGGGAATATGGTAGGAATATGGGATTAATGTAGGATTAGTATAAATAGGTGGTTGATGGTCGGCACAGACTCGGTGATGCCCAAGTAAGATCAGCATAGACCAGTCAAGCTGAGTGACCTATTTCTGTGCTGTAAACTTGCACCCAATTTACCTAATCATATTGCCTGGAATGCACTGCCAGAAAGCAGATTCAACAGTAACTTTCTAAAGGGAATTGGATATATATTTGAAAAGGAAAAAATTGAAGGGCAACGTGGAAAGGGAGTGGAGTGTGTGGGACTAATTGGCTAGCGCAGTATAGAGCCGGCAGGGGAACGATGGGCTGAATGGCCTCTTTCTGTGCTGTATTATTTGGCTCTGGGTTGGGGGATCCTCCTGTTCAGGCACTCTGTGGCCCACGGACTGGCCCCCTGGCAGAAATGGCCGGCCTCACGGAAACCACTCCCACCATTACCAACCCCAGCTCCTCTCCACAGGGCGCCCCCAGACCCCACTTAGCTGGTTGGGGTAGCAGCCTGCTCCCATGATGTCCTCTCTTCAGGGTGCAGTCCCGGCAATGGCCATTGCTCTGCCAGTTATGAGCTGCCAGCCCTCCGTCTGGCCGGCAGCTCCTAGCGGCGGGCGCCCATCCTTTAAAAGGGCGGGAGACAGCTACTAATTAGTTGCTAGACAACTAAAAAGTGAGGCGGGTGTCTCTCAAACAGCCAAGACGATGTTGCCACCCGCCCCTTCTTCCCCCCCCACCCCCCCACACCCAGGCTTTGGGCCCATCATTGGGGCCCCTGCCGCGTCAATGAAAGTCTGGCCTATGAATCAAAGATAACAGATCTTATTTTCCTGGGAGTGGCTTATATTTAAATGTTATCTTGTTACAGAAGATTTTCTACTTAGAATCAAATAATTGATGGGGTAAATGGGGAAATTGGGGTTTTGATAAGGAGAAACTATTTCGACTGACAGGAAGATCAGTAACCAGAGGACACAGATTTAAAATAATTGACAAAAAAACAAATTGGGGGGTTGGGGGGCAAGGGAAAGATGGGAATTTTTTTTTACTTAGCAAGTTATGAACTGGAATTCACCACGTGAAAGGGTGGTGGAAGCCGATTCATTAGTTTTCTTTTGATATTGGGAGTACTGATGACATCGTTGGGGATAATATACTTGGTACCGAGAGAAAGCCAAGTTGATATCAGTAAAGATGGCTCTGCATCCAAGTGTGCTGCTAGTTTAGTTTTCTTCAAAAATTGAGGCACCCAGGTGAAGGACCAAATCCCATTGTGCAAGACACAACGAGGTTGAAAAGATTAGAAGGGCTAATGACTAAATCATGAAGCTGTGGTTGGTGATGCAAAGATTTGATTTTTAAAAGCATGAATGTTACAAGAGAAAGGAAAGACTGAGGGGAAAGTATAGAGTTTTGAGGTGCTGGTCGAAAGTGATCTCCGTGCACACTAGTATTGCTTAAAGTAAAGAAAAATGTTGTGGTGGAACTTGATTCGAGGCCACAGATGAGAGAAGGATCATCTGTTAGGCATTTTCCTGTATCTTGTCCAAAAGATTCTGTGAGTGGCAAAAAGAACTCCCCCGCCACCAGCCTCAGAATAGGTTTTATAGAGTTAAGTATTTGTTGAGAGAGAATACAAGCATTATGCATTTATGGGAACATAGAAACAGTGTTCATCTCTGGAAAGCCAGTTGCTGAAGGATAGTACCGGAGCCAATCTTTACTCAGTCTTACATTTAGTTACAGAGTTAAGTGTTACAAGCGGCGCAGTGGTTAGCATCGCAGCCTCACAGCTCCAGCGACCCGGGTTCAGTTCTGGGTACTGCCTGTGCGGAGTTTGCAAGTTCTCCCTGTATCTGCGTGGCTTTCCGCCGGGTGCTCCGGTTTCCTCCCACAGCCAAAGACTTGCAGGTTGATAGGTAAATTGGCCATTGTAAATTGCCCCTAGTGTAGGTAGGTAGGTGGTAGGAGAATTTTGGGGATGTGGTAGAGAATATGGGATTAATGTAGGATTAGTATAAATGGGTGGTTGTTGGTCGGCACAGACCCGGTGGGCCGAAGGGCCTGTTTCAGTGCTGCATCTCTAAATAAATAAAATAAGCTTATACCTCCCAGCTCAACCACAGCACAGTTTCAATAAGTGCCTTTTCGTAAGTGCTCAACTGAAATCCCTGTTAATGCCCACCACCTGAATGCAATTAAGCACAATTAATATACAATTAAAAACAGGAATAGGCCATTTCGCCCCAGAGTCTGTTCTGCCATTCAGTGAGATCATGACTGATCTGTAACATAACTCCACATGCTCGTCAATTGCCATTTGTGGAAGAGAGTTCCAAACTTCTATCACTCTTTGTGCATAGATCTATTTCCTAACTTCACCCCTGAAAGGTCTCGCTCTAATTTTTAGACTATGCTCCTAGTCCTAGACTCTCCAATCAGATTTTTATTAGACTAGAGCAGGAGCGAGAGAGGACCACAAGGAGCCAAATTGAAGATTGTGAACCTGCATGAAAGGAATGAAAATGTGTCCACAGCATGTGCTCCAGAGCTGTTCGCAGGAACCTAATCATCCTGAATCAAGAGACTGACGATGGATGGTCAGATGGATTTAGGATGCGTAGGATGGGGAAGGAAACTGCAGGGGATGGGAACAATCAAAATGTGGAGCTTATTCAAGGAGCAGCTACTGCGTGTCCTTGATAAGTATGTACCTGTCAGGCAGGGAGGAAGTTGTCGAGCGAGGGAGCTGTGGTTTACTAAAGAAGTTGAAGCGCTTGTCAAGAGCAAGAAGAAGGCTTATGTTAGGATGAGACGTGAAGGCTCAGTTAGGACGCTTGAGAGTTACAAGCTAGCCAGGAAGGATCTAAAGGGAGAGCGAAGAAGAGCAAGGAGAGGACACGAGAAGTCATTGGCGGATAGTATCAAGGAAAACCCTAAGGCTTTCTATAGGTATATCAGGAATAAAAGAATGACTAGAGTTAGATTAGGGCCAATCAAGGATAGTAGTGGGAAGTTGTGTGTGGAATCAGAGGAGATAGGGGAAGCGTTAAATGAATATTTTTCGTCAGTATTTACAGTAGAGAAAGAAAATGTTGTCGAGGAGAATACTGAGATTCAGACTACTAGGCCAGATGGGATTGAGGTTCACAAGGAGGAGGTGTTATCTATTTTCACACTTTCCAAAATTGCTAAGTCCCCTGGGCCAGATGGGATTTATCCTAGGATTCTCTGGGAAGCTAGGGAGGAGATTGCAGAGCCTTTGTCCTTGATCTTTATGTCGTCATTGTCGACAGGAATAGTGCCGGAAGACTGGAGGATAGCAAATGTTGTCCCCTTGTTCAAGAAGGGGAGTAGAGACAGCCCTGGTAATTATAGACCTGTGAGCCTTACTTCGGTTGTGGGTGAAATGTTGGAAAAGGTTATAAGAGACAGGATTTATAATCAGCTTGAAAAGAATAAGTTCATTAGCGATAGTCAGCACGGTTTTGTGAAGGGTAGGTCGTGTCTCACAAACCTTATTGAGTTTTTCGAGAAGGTGACCAAACAGGTGGATGAGGGTAAAGCAGTGGATGTGGTGTATATGGATTTCAGTAAGGCGTTTGATAAGGTTCCCCACGGTAGGCTATTGCAGAAAATACGGAAGTATGGGGTTGAAGGTGATTTAGAGCTTTGGATCAGAAATTGGCTAGCTGAAAGAAGACAGAGGGTGGTGGTTGATGGCAAATGTTCATCCGGGAGTTTAGTTACTAGTGGTGTACCGCAAGGATCTGTTTTGGGGCCACTGCTGTTTGTCATTTTTATAAATGACCTGGAAGAGGGTGTAGAAGGGTGGGTTAGTAAATTTACGGATGACACTAAGGTCGGTGGAGTTGTGGATAGTGCCGAAGGATGTTGTAGGGTACAGAGGGACATAGATAGGCTGCAGAGCTGGGCTGAGAGATGGCAAATGGAGTTTAATGCGGAAAAATGTGAGGTGATTCACTTTGGAAGGAGTAACAGGAATGCAGAGTACTGGGCTAATGGGAAGATTCTTGGTAATGTAGATGAGCAGAGAGATCTTGGTGTCCAGGTACATAAATCCCTGAATGTTGCTACCCAGATTAATAGGGCTGTTAAGAAGGCATATGGTGTGTTAGCTTTTATTAGTAGGGGGATCGAGTTTCGGAGCCGCGAGGTCATGCTGCAGCTGTACAAAACTCTGGTGAGACCGCACCTGGAGTATTGTGTGCAGTTCTGGTCACCGCATTATAGGAAGGATGTGGAAGCTTTGGAAAGGGTGCAGAGGAGATTTACTAGGATGTTGCCTGGTATGGAGGGAAGGTCTTACGAGGAAAGGCTGAGGGACTTGAGGTTGTTTTCGTTGGAGAGAAGGAGGAGGAGAGGTGACTTAATAGAGACATATAAGATAATCAGAGGGTTAGATAGAGTGGATAGTGAGAGTCTTTTTCCTCGGATGGTGATGGCAAACACGAGGGGACATAGCTTTAAGTTGTGGGGTGATAGATATAGGACAGATGTCAGAGGTAGTTTCTTTACTCAGAGAGTAGTAGGGGCGTGGAACGCCCTGCCTGCAACAGTAGTAGACTCGCCAACTTTAAGGGCATTTAAGTGGTCATTGATAGACATATGGATGAAAATGGAACAGTGTAGGTCAAATGGTTTCACAGGTCGGCGCAACATCAAGGGCCGAAGGGCCTGTACTGCGCTGTAATGTTCTAATTCTAATTGTAATGTTCTAAAAAATTTCCCTTCCAATGAGATAGGCTGAATATTCAGCTTCTCTTGTCAAAATGTTTGTTAAAAGCAGATTTCATTTCAATTTGAGGTTGAGCTGTTTTCCAGTCCCAGTCATCTCTGCTAGTGGACACATCTTCCAAAATACTGGGATGTTTGCTATGAGTTTGAGGTGAATGTATTGATGTGTTCAATGATTGTTTAGAATGCCAGTCAATGATTCTTTAGAATGCCAATCTGTGTACTTAATAGTTTTTGGTTGAAATAAATAGTCTGTCATACAAGAAAAAGCTAATCTTGGTTTTAAAAGCTGCATATGGAACCAGAAAATCCACTCTGCTGTAGCAGTCCACTGAGTTTTGTGAATCTACTTGGTTTATTTGAAATAGTATCTTAACTTAAATCACACTTTTTGAGTAACTTTTTCCCCTTTGAATCATCGAATGGTTACAGCACAGAAGGAGGCTGTTTGGCCTGTCATACTGTGCCAGCTCTGTGCTATACCTCTGCAAGAGCAAATCGGCTAGTCCCACAGCCCCCGCATTTGCCCTGTCGCCCTGCAAATTTTTTCTATTCGGATAATTATCCAGTTCCCTTTTGAAAGCCATGATTGAGTCTTCACTACACACTCAGGCACTGCATTCCAGATTTCCTAACCACTCACTGTGTTTTAAAAAAAAAAGATTTTCTTCATGTCACTTTTGGTTCTTTTGCCATTCACCTGAAAACTGTGTCCTCGAGTTCTCGACCCTTCTGCCAATGGGAGTAATTTCTCCTATCTACACTGTTCAGACCCCTCATGATTTTGAACACTGCTATCAAATCTCCTCTCAACCTTCTCTTTTTTAAGGGGAACAGTCCCAGCTTCTCCAATCTATCCACATAACTGAAATCTTTCATCCGGGGAACCATTCTTGCAAATTTTCTCTGCACCTTCTCTAAAGCCGTCACATCCTTCCTAAAGTGTGGTGCCCAGAATTGGACACAACACTCCAGTTGAGGCTGAAGCAGTGTTTTATGAAAGTTCATGATAACTTCCTTGCTTTTGTACTTTATACCTCTATTTATAAAACGCAGGATTCTGTGTGCCTTTTTAATCGCTTTCTGAACCTGTCGTGCCACCTTCAACAATTTGTGCACATATACCCACAGGTCCCTCTGCTTCTGCACCCCTTTAGAATTCTACCCTTTAATTTATATTGCCTCTCGTCATTCTTTCTACCAAAATGTATCACTCCACACTTCTCTGCATTAAATTTCATCTTCCATGCATCTGCCCATTCCACCAGCCTGTCTATGTTCTCTTGCAGTCTATCACTATCCTCGGCACAGTTTACAATACTTCCAAATTTTGTCATCTGCAGATTTTGAAATTATGCCCTGTACGTCCAAGTCTACGTCATTAATATATATCAAGGAAAGCAGTGCTCCTAGTACCCAGGGAATTCTACAGTATATCTTCTTCCAGTCTGAAAAATGACATTTCGCCATTACTCTTTGTTTCCTGTCACTCAGCCAACTTCGTATCCATGCTGCTACTGTCCCTTTAGTTCCATGAGCTTCAGCTTTGTTGGCAAGTCTGTTGTGTGGCATTTTATCAAATGCCTTTTGGGAGTCCCTGTACACCACAACAACTGCATTATCCTCATCAACCCTTTCTGTTAACTCATCCAAAAAACTAAATCAAGTTAGCTGAACACAGATTGCCTTTTGTAAAAATAAATCCATGCTGGCTTTCCTTAATTAATCCACACTTGTCCAAGTGATTTAATTTTGTCCCAGATTATCATTTCTAAAAGCTTCCTCCTCATTGAGGTTAAACTGACAGGACTGTAGTTGCTGGGTTTATGCTTGCACCCTTTTTTGAACAAAGGTGTAAGATTTACAATTCTCTCGTCCTCTGGCACTGCACCTGTATCTAAGGAAGATTGGAAGATTATGACCAATGCCTCCACAATTTCCAACCTTACTTCTCTTGGTATTCTTGGATGCATCTCATCCAGCCTAATCACTTCAATTTTAAATACAGCCAGCCTTTCTAATGTAAACATAGAAAGTGCTGCAAATACTCAGCAAGTCTGACAGCATTTGTGGAGAGAGAAGTTAACGTTTCAGGTCTGTGACCTTTCATCAGAACTGGCAATACCTCCTTTTCATCAATTTTTAGTCCATCCAGTGTCTCAACTATCTCCTCTTTCGCTATGACTTAGGCAGCATCTTCAAAGTACTCATTTAGCGCGTGTGCCACAGAAGGTATTACTTGGTGGCTGTAACACACCACTAGTCTGATCCCGCAACTTATGAGGTAGAAGTGCTCACCCCACAATTGTCCCATACCTCTGATGTACCTGTTCCACTTAACTGGGCAGAATGGGAGAAACAAGCAAACAGTGTCTCATTCCCCCTTAGACAGTGCTGTTGCACAACAAAGTATGCACTTGTGCTTTTTACACTTGCCTGTGCTTGAACAGTGCTTTGAGTGCTCATTCAATTAGATGTTTATACATTACAACTACTTGCTGTCACGTGTCTGTTGGTCCAAGAGTTGGGTTTGGGCTAACAATTGTCTATAATTTTCAGTGGAATGGGACTTAATTGATCTATGCAAATTTTATTGTAAACATTAAACAGTTTGGACCAAATGGTGATAAACTGTAATATAACACAGGCATAAAATAGTCACGGTTTTTCTGGAAATTTGTTTATAAAACTGATTAGTATTTCAGCTGTCTGAAGACGCACAGCATGGATCATGACTGAATGTTGGGCAATCTGAACTCATTGTACCATCTGTCCCTCTCTGGTCTAGTCCTTTCTATCCTACCTCTGTTAATATCAGTCTGCCTGTCACTGTTCTACTGTCTACCAGATTTTACTGTTCCGCCTTCCTGGTTCATTGATATTTCTTTCACGATTTCACAACGCCTCCATCAACTCTCTCTTCTCTCTCTCTCATCTCTAAATAGTTGGACCTTCATGCCACGGGTGTATTGAGCCTTCCCATAATGCTGTCTCTTTTACCTGTGTTGGTGATGGGCAAACCTGAACAAAATGGTTGATTCATGAGAGTTTAATTTGTACTGTAATCGGTACGACACTGTGCGGTACTTGTATTCATTTATGCTGCCATATTTCATGGCATTGTTTTCGTCTAATTGGACTGAACCATCAGCTGTTCATATTTAGATGTTGTGGTAAACTTTCATTATTCTGTTTGTCTTAACTGCTTCCTCCATGTCTTCTGAAACCTCCTCTAACCAACTTGTGCATTCACAGATAACAAAAACAAAGTGCTGGAAATACTCAGCAGGTCCGGCAGCATCTGCGGAGAGAGAGAGAGTTAACGTTTCAGGTCTGTGACCTTTCATCAGAGCTGGCAAAAGTTAGAAATGTAATAAGTTTTGAGCAAGTGAAAGGGGAGAGGGGGGAAGGAGAACAAATGGGAAGGTGTGTGATAGGGCAGAGGGCAGGAGAGATTAAATGACAAAGATGTAATGAAACAAAGGCAAAGGGAGTGCTAATAGCTGTAGTGGAAAACAAAGCATTTCGTCCAGTGATAATGTGAATGGCAGAATAATGAGCAGTTCAGTCCAAAAGCACAAACATGAAAAACAGGCACATTCTTAAATAATAAAATAAAATTTTTAAAAAGCCAATCGTGCTCTGAAATTGTTGAATTCAACATTGAGTCCAGAAGGTTGTAGAGTGCCTAATCAGAAGATGAGGTGCTGTTCCTTAAGCTTGTGTTGAGGTTCACTGGAACATTCAGCAGGCCAAGGACAAATGTGGGCATGAGAACAGGGTGGTGAATTGAAATGGCAAGCAATCGGAAGCTCAGGGTCATGCTTGCCGACTGAGCGAGGTGTTCCGCAAAGTGGTCACCCAATCTTCGTTTAGTCTCCCCAGTCTAGAGGCGCCAGTCACAGACCTGAGCCGTTAACTCTTTTTCTCTCTCCGCAGATGCTGCCAGTCCTACGAGTATTTCCAGCACTTTGTTTTTATTTCAGATTTCCAGCATCCGCAGTATTTTGTTTTTATTATAGAGCATTCACATAGCCCTTCTTCCCATCTTATCCTCCCTCAGCCTGCCTAAGCTACTTGCTGCTCAGCACCATATAGCAGAGTGCCATACTGATGCTGTATTTGATTTGTGCATTCTTAATTTGCAGGGCAATGGGAAAAAGGCAGGGGAGTGGGACTAGCTGAGTTGTTCTTGCAGAGAGCCAGCACGGACACTTCGGGTCGAATGGCCTCCTTCTGTGCTGTAACCATTCCATGATTCTATTCTGTAGGTTACTAATCGTAAGACTAATGCCTTTTTTAATTCCTTTTTCTACCCAAGGATAATGGCTAAAATGAACTGAGATCAGGGATTAAACTTGTGACCTTCCTTATATAGAGTTCAGTGTATGTTACCCAGCCATTGGGGCAACCTTTGACTTACTTTTGAGTAATAAACTACAAAATACCACTCTACCTTATGTGCATAACATGATGAATAGGAGCAGGAGTAGACCATTTGGTTCCTTTGAGCCTGCTTGTCCATTCAATAAGATCATAGCTGATCTCCACCTCCTGAACTATTCCCATATCCCTTGATTCCCTTAGCATCCAAAAAGCTATCGATCTCTGTCTTGAATATATTCAATGACTAAGCATCCACAGTTCTTTGGGATAAAGAATTCAAATATTTGTTACCCTCTGTGTGAAGAAATTTCTCCTAATTTCAGTCGTAAATGGCTGACCCCTTATTCTGAAACTGTGACCCCTAGTTCTAGACTCCCCAACCAGGGGAAATATCTGCCCACCATCTACCCTTTCAAGCCTCTTAAGAATTTTATATGTTTCAATGAGATCACTTCTCATTCTTCTAAACGCTAGGGAATTTAGGCCTAGTCTATTCAATCTCCCCTCATGGGACAATCCCCTCATCCAGGGATCAGTCTCATGAACCTTTGTTCCACTCCCTTTAAGGCAAGTACATCCTTCCATAGGTAAGGAGACCAAAACTGTATACAGTGCTCCAGATGTGTTTATATAGTTGAATTTTCTTGCTGTGGCAAGTCAGGTCTTCTGTGTCTTGAGGAATTTAGTTAGGTGTTGATATCCTTGCTGGATTTGATCCTACATTTTAAAGGAAGGCCAACACCAGTGTTTGTTTCTGTATTTTGCTGGTAGTAGATAAAATAATCAAGAAAGAACTTGCATTTATATAACATCTTTCACAAGTTCAGGACATTGCAATGTGCTTTATGCAGTACTTTTGAAGGGTAGTCACTGTTGCAACATAGGAAACTGTGACAACCATTTTGTAGACAGCAAGCTCCTACAAGCAGCAATGAGAGACATGACCAGATTATCTTTTTTTTAATCGTGTTGGGCTGACGGTAAATGTTGGCCAGGACGCCAAGAGAACTCCACTGCCCTTCCTCGGATAGTGCCATGGAGTTGTTTATATTCACCTGAGAGGGCAGATGGAACCTTGGTTTAAATTCTCAACTGAAAGGCAGCACTCCCTCAGCACTACATTGAAGTATCTGCTTGAAACCACGACTGCTGGCTTAGAATTGAGCATGCTACTGTTGAACCAGGACTGATACCTCATAAATTCCCAGCAACATTGTCAATGAATTGCTAACCACATGTGCTCATGAATTTGGTGCAAATCTCTGTCTCAATTAAGAGAATATGATGTAAGAGCTGTTTGGCGAAGGTGCAGAAAGTTTATCTTTCCTAAAACTGAGAAGTCTAATTGAAGGGTCAGTAGTGCAGGGCATCAGCAAGGATAAATCAAGAAGATATAAATCAAAAAGTTGTAATTTGGTGATCTTGTTGACTACTTAATGATCAGCAGAAAGACCTGTCAACCTATTCTTTGTCTTAAATGATCCACAGGATGAATGTTGAATTGAGTTAAGATTGAAATGCTGGGGTTCCATTGAGGTGGGGTGAATTTGAGTCTTGTTGGATCCCATTAGTCACACAAAGAGAGATGAAGTCCAACTGTAGCTTTAAGAAACTTTATTGCAGTACTTCTTGGTTACATCATCAGCAAAGCAGACAGCAACAACACCTGGGCTCTTCTCTCCTCTCCCCTCCCCTCTCCTGCCTGAGCAGGGAAATCAAGCCTTTCTTATAGTTCTTCATACACATCAGTGACACCCCCTTTATGTTCCCAATTGGTTTACAAACTTTGCAGTTTCTTGGTGTCATGGCCTGATTGAGCTCCCTTGATCCAACTAGGTGTCTTTAATGGTCTCTACTTGTCTAGAAACAGCCTTCAACACCCGGAGGGGTCACACTCAATACGTTGCCTGCTTGTGCCACAGGAGGGGCCCGAGGGAGCTCTGTAAAGGCATAAGTTTTGCAGGGGCTTCAGTTACTTGTTTACAACAACACTTGATAAGCAAAAACATCAAATACAGAATTACAAACATCACTAAAAAGAATTCGGCGTTCAATCACGGGTCGCTCGTTTTACGTGAGAGGCGTGTATCCAGGCTTTCTTTCCTTCGACTTTAACTGCTGACTGGGTGGTCAGTAGCACTTGGAAAGGTCCCTCCCACTTGGTGCCCAAAGGTTCTTTGTGTATTTTCTTCACGTGGACCCAGACTCCCGGGACGATGTCGTGCCCTCCTTCTGGTGGGTCACCACAAGCTGCCGATACCTGTGATGCGATGGGTTTCTCGGTGTCCCTTTGTCTCCAGATGCCGTCGTCACATATCTTCATCCCTGCTTCTATCCAGGTCCATTTTTCCTCTTTGGAACATTCACTCTGCTCACTCTGTATCTTGCTCACACTTGTAGGTCTTGTGTCAGATGGGACGCATTCAGTTTACATATTTGCGTCCGTGCGTCCGGGGATCACCCTGCGAGGCAGCTTCCTTGGCTGCCTTGTCGGCTAGGGCATTCCCCTTTGCCTCTTTTGTATGGGCTTTTCATTTCAAAATGGATACCTTTTGTGGCAATTGCATGGCCTCCAGTAAGTCTCGGACCTCTTTTCCATTTCGAATAGGTGTAGCAGCAGCAGTGAGAAATCCTCTTTTGCGCCACAGCTGACCAAAGTCGTGAGCGACTCCAAAAGCATACCGTGAGTCAGTGTAAATATTAGCTGTCTTCCCCTCTGCTATTCGAAATGCTTCCGACATGGCTCACAGTTTGGCTGATGTCCCTGAAGGCAGGCATCGCACTTCCACAACTTCATGTAGGGTTGTAACTGCCCATCCTGCTTTCCGTGTACCGTTGTCAACAAAGGATGAGCCGTCTGTAAAAAGGATTAAATCTGGGTTGAGCAATGCTTCCTCTGCCGCTAGGGTTACCTCCTCTGTTTCTTCCATAATCTCCACGCAATCATGTTGTTCTTCCTCCGTCTCTTTAGGCCACGGGAGCATAGTTGCCGGATTTATCGGGCTGGCCCGGACAATGTGGAGATTTGGAGCCGCTAGGACTGTTGTCCATCGGGTCCATCTGGCTGTTGTCACTTGGGATACTCTGTTCATAGATAACAATGTGTGGACTGTGTGCGGACACTTAACGGTTAACTTTTGATCTAATACCAGACCTGCAGTAGCCATTACTGCTTGGCATGTAGCTTCCATAGCTCTTAAACAACTGCCCCATCCGAAGGCGACAGTGTCCAGTCTTTTCGAATAGTATCCAATAGGTCTCTGTTTGTCCCCGTGTTCCTGTGTCAGTATGGCAGTCATATATCCCTCTTTTTCGTGTACAAACAGGGTAAACGGTTTCCCGTTGGGGATTTCCAGGGCTGGCATTGAGCACAAAGCCCTCTTAAGTTTTTGAAAGCTTCTTCTTGTTCTTTGGTTAGGGTAACTGATTCTTTAGAGGCCCGCTTTCCCTTCAAGAGATCGGTTAATGGTTGAGCCAGCTGTGTGTAGGAGTCGATCCAGTTTCTGTTGAAGTTACACAAACCCAAAAAGGACCTAAGCTCCTGGATAGCAGTGGGCAGTTTGGCAGCTCGAATGGTGGCGGTCCTGTCCTGGGTGAGTTCTCTCTTTCCTTTCGAAATCTTTTGTCCCAGGTACATGACCTCTCCTCCTGCTATCTGCACTTTGTCAATACTGGCTTTGTGTCCTCTCTGATGAAGGTGGTCCAGCAGGGTACGCAGATCTTGTTCGTGCTGTTCTTCTGTCTCAGAGACTAACAGAATGTCGTCCACGTACTGGATGACCGTGGAGTACATGGAAGGTAACTCCCTCAAATGATTTTGTAGGGCCATATGAAATACCGTGGGGCTGTTGTGGAAACCCTGCGGCAGGCGAGTCCAGGTGTACTGTTGTTGTTGTACAGTAAAGGCGAACCACGGTTGGACTTCGGGTGCCAGTGGCACCGACCAAAATCCGTTGGCCATATCGATAACAGAGAACCATTCGTGTTCCGGCTTCAGGGCATTAAATACCGTAGAGGGGTCAGCTACCAGAGGGGCCTTTTGATTAATACACTAGTTAGCCTTTCTATAGTTGACAGTAAGCCGCCAGGTCCCGTTTGGCTTCCGTACTGGCCACACAGGGCTGTTTGAGGTACTGTGTGTTTTAATCAGCACGCCTCGCTCCTCTAGCTGTCTAATTACGGGTAGGATTCCTGCAATAGATGTTTGACTGATGGGGTATTGCTTAGTACAGGGCGGAGCGGATCCCGTAAACGTTGCCGGTTCCATTCGAAGTAGCCCACAATCGTTCTTATCCTGGGCCCATATTGGGTGCTCCCTCAGCTGCTCTTTCTTCAAACTTCTGATAGAACAAGTTACCTAGCCGCCTTCGAAATGCAACGAGGAGTCCAGCTGAGTGAGAACGTCCATATCGAGGAGTGCTTGGTCCACCGGACCTAACCAGACCGGTGTTATCAATTCGTGCGGACCAAGACCAATGCGTACGGGCTGGGTCCTCTTAATTACCAACCCATTGCCCCCAGCTGCGTAAGCTCTTTTAGTCTTACCGTCCATCGGTAGGGAGTTTCCGTATTGTTGAGGTAGACACGTTAATTCGGCTCCGGTATCCAATAAGAAGTCAATGTCTTGATCGCCCACCCTCACAGTTACATACAATCCATCTTTTCTATTTTCTACTAGCGCTAGGAGAGGCGCCAAAAAGGCGAGGGAGGGCTCCTCTAGTTTTTTGTCGCATCGATTAAGGAGGACATCTCCTTCTGTTGCTGGGGTGTAAACCATTTGAACTTCTCAAAGAGGTCGTTGGCTTCAGAGGAGGGAGTTGGTTTGGGTGCCAGGTTGCGTCCTCTGCCTCGTCCTCTCGCTCTACACGCTTTAGCCCAATGGCCTTCCTTCCCGCAGTAGTAACATGGGCCGGGTCGCCTAACTTGCTATTTGTCAGGCTCTTTCGGTACTGGATCCGTCTGCATGCTCGAAGCTTGACTTCCATGTCCCTGTCCTGCTGAGTGCATCTGTCAATTAACTCTGAGTATTTTACTCTTACTGCGTCCCACTCCGGTAGGGTGGCCTTCAGTATTTTAGACAGTTCTGGCTTTAGTCCATCAACAAAAGCGGATTTTAAGGGTCCAAAACTGGTGTCGTCCAGGTCCTCTGGAGTAGGGTCTACTTTCTTTGAGTATTCCACCCAGGTGGACCTAAACCTCTCTTCATACTCCCGCACGTCCTCCGAGTTCTTCTGCTGACAGGCTGCAACTTTGCCCCAGTCCGTTTTTGCAGGACAAAACTCTCACAACCACGTGTTAATCGCAATCCATCCGGCATCAAGTAGCTGACCATCTTCACCCAAAGCAATTTGGACCTCTCTCCTTAGCTTTCGACTCGCTTGCCCAGGCACCATTACAGTCAGAATCTGTACCCCGTCCTATGGATGGAGATCGTAAATTCCCTTTAATCGTTCCAGCTGCTCCCACGTTTTCAGACCCCCTTTCTTCGTGTCGGGCAATCTTGTGGACCACTGTCGATTTTCTCAGGGGAAGCCGGGACGTGTGTCCAGTACGCGTTGTGCTCGGCCGCGGTGACCTCGCTACCGTTCACAGTCTTCTTTTCCGTCTTGACCATAACGCGTTTCTGTTTAAGGGGAGCTAGTGGCGAAACGGTAACCCATCATCATTGCCACTTTCTTCACTGGAAGATTCGGCTAGACCTGCTTCATGCAGTTGCATCTTCCGTTGTTCCATTTGTTAACGACTTCAAACTCTGATGCAAGTTAGTTGGAGGTGGTCGGCGGGGTTCGCAGAGCTGTCCCGGTTCCTTCGGTTGGGTCGTCTGCTGGTCTTGTAGTTGTTTTTTAAGCTCTTTAATTTCAATCTGTAGCCTTTCCTTTTCAGATTGTTTTTCAGCCTCCAGCTTTTCTTTTGCAAGCTTTTCAATTTTCAGTTGTTCACAGACCGCCTTCAATTGATTCTTTGCACTCGTTAGGTCGTGATCACATTGGGCTTGTCGCATAATCTCATTGCGCTGCCTAATCTGGCCCATTACGGCTAGGGACCATTGGGTCCGTTCTTTATCCTTTAAACGGGTTGTTTTTCCCCAGACTCTCTCTATATCTTCCAGGGACCACTGTCTCGTGGAGGTGCCATATTTTTGCCCAATTTCGGTGTATGTTTTAGCCAGATTAAACTGTTGCTCTACATATTCTTTCAACTGCTGAAGTATTTCATCTTCGGGAACGTCAGGTGGGGTCCGCCCACCTTTGACGGTAGTTGGTAACTGTCGGTTGCCTTCGTCTGTCATTTTATCCATTCAGGTAGGGAAGTAGGTCTTGAGCCGTCAGGCTTTTCGCCAAATAGGTATTTAGTCAAATACCGCCAAGTTAGACGTCTAGAAAGGGGATCTCGAGCCGCACAAGAAAGGGTATTTCCATCAAATACCTCCAAGTTCGGGATCGTGTGGCAGGGAACCGAAATTTAGACAACGACCAAGGACTTTTAACACAAAGAGGAGTCCTTACCTCTGGGGGCGCCGATAGGTCCGATGTCTGTGGCTTCAGTCTTTATCCTCCAGCGATCCTGTCGACTACGCCAAGTTGTTGGATCCCATTAGTCACACAAAGAGAGACGAAGTCCAACTGTAGCTTTAAGAAACTTTATTGCAGTACCTCTTGGTTACATCATCAGCAAAGCAAACAGCAACAACACCTGGGCTCTTCTCTCCTCTCCCCTCCCCTCCCCTCCCCTCCCCTCTCCTGCCTGAGCAGGGAAATCAAGCCTTTCTTATAGTTCTTCATACACATCAGTGACACCCCCTTTATGTTCCCAATTGGTTTACAAACTTTGCAGTTTCTTGGCGTCATGGCCTGATTGAGGTACTGCCTTGTCACCTTCCCCTCGAGCAGTTTCTCATCCCCCCCTATCTCCTTGGACAGTTAGGCTGATTGCTATACAATGGGCTACTATGAAGCAGCTGCAGCTGTCCTGTTAGTTTTTGCTTGTTAGTACTTCTTCTACTGATAAGCTGTCTGTGCAGCTCCGAGGTTAGTTTATTAGTAGTACATGATTGATTCATTATTTCACCTTAAATGTCCCCATATTATTCTGTCCCCACAATATTGAGCCAAATTCAAAGCCAAATATCAAAAATTGTTAATGATTTTGCTAGAATTACACAGAATTTACACCACAAAAACAGGCCATTCTGCCCAACGGGTCCATGCCGGAGTTTATGCTCCTCACGAGCCTCCTCCCACCCCTCTTCATGTCATCATATCAACGCATCCTCTACTCCTTTCTCCCTCATGTACTTATCTAGCTTTCCCTTAAATGCATCTATCCTATTCGACTGAACCACTCCAAGTGGTAGCAACTTCTACATTCTCCTGCATTCCTGATTGGGTTCATTAGTGACTATTTTATATCTATTTCCTCTAGTTTTTGACTGTCACAGAAGATATGTTTACATATTAACATTTCAATCACAAAAGTGGCCTATTACTTGGGTTGTGGTAGCATTATGATGTTGGAATACATGATGTGCAGATTTTAATCATCAAAGTGCAAATTGATTGTTATTACCTGACCAGGCGTGTTTTGGGAATGGCCTTTCAGATAGTGTTCGCAGAAGGTTTCCATTTTGAGAAGCAAATCTCATGCTTGCCTACACTGAAATCTGTCAGATAAAAGTTATATTTAAGCAAGCTGAGATTTGAACCACTTGTACATTTACTTATTCATGCACATCCTGGCAGCTATGAGTCAGCACGGAAGATTTGGTGAAAAATTTGAATAAGCTGTGTCAGCCTCCTGTCATCTTATTCATAACAATACATTTCAGCTTTGTACTGTTTCTCAATCGTGAATTGATGGCAGTTTTCATATTCACAGAATGGTTATTGAAATAGTTGTGCTTGAGGATTTCATTAATGAGAATCGGCTGCTATGTTTCCTACGTTACAACAGTGACTGCACCAAAAAAAATTACTAGACGCTGTAAAGCGCTTTGGGAGATCCTGAGATTGTGAAAGGTGCTATAGGAATGCAAGTCTTTCTTTCCATTGTCATTGGAAGAAAAACTGCCTGCAGTAGATCACAAAACTGCAAATTGTGAGCAGTTAATGTCATTAATGCAATAAGTATTTTATTTTACTCAGATAAAATGTAGGTAAGATCATAGAGAACAAGTTGATGAGGATGTATTCAAAGATGTGTTGTGCTCTGAGTGGGTAGAATTCTTAAGCTTCATTAACAGGTTTATATGAGGAATAAAAGGACAGAAAAGAGAGTGATAAATGTATAGCTGTTCAGTCAGCATTCCAAACAGTGAGAAACAGCGTGGCGGTGAGTGTCAGTCTTTCGCACTGCCGATTCCCCAGCCCACCCCCAATCTACAGGTGTTTCATTTAACTTCATTTTCTCCAGACCCTTTAGGCTCTCACTGAGGTATGTTTCCTTGTCCAAACAGCCGTTGCTCTCTGAGAGCTTAAGGAATGTTGGCAGGCTGTTCAACCTTGGAGGGCACTACCATCGGATTTGATTCTCTTCTCACCTGATATGCATCTTCCCCCACCACCCTCGCAAGGCTCACTGGATAGTTTTCGAGACCAAGAGCCCTTAACTCTGGCTGTTTTTCCACTTTTCCCCCCCCGTCCACTGTGCCCTGACCTCGTTCACAAGCCAGTGAGACCAGTTATAGCAGCCTGAGCTCAGTCAGCTAATTTTGTGCAAGCTGGAAATTGAACCGAGGGCGTGATGTTATATGTAGCATAGTACTATACAATTGAGTGGCATTGGATGAATTTGGGCAAGTAAATCTGGCGCAGCAGGCTGCCAAACTACAGGTATTTAATGGAGGGAATTCTCTATTGAAGTGCAAACTGTCAATACCCTCCACCACCCAGGTCCCTTTTTTTTCTCTCTCAGCTCTTGTCCCCATATAAGCATTTCTGTAAATAATTGAGGATCTAATGACATGGGCTTTGTTTTTGAATGTGCATCTAGTGGCTTTGATCCTTTGACCTGCCATTTAATGATAAACTAAAGGGGCAGGAGTTTTAAATTCAGTTTGGTAAATTTTTCTATTTGATTTCTGAAGTACAGTGAATCTAAATCCTGACTTATTTTTTTAAATTGCAATTTCATACTTTGTTGAGTAAAGTCAATTTCAGCTATATAGATTATGAACTCCTGCAATTTTGATTTGCAATTGATGAGCGCAGCAACAAATCCTGAACTCTGCACGATTTTATTTCAAATTTGGTTGTGATGTTTTTAAGTCGGACCTTTACCTCCCAGGATTAAACACTCATCACTGGTACTACAGCTGTGTAATACATATGGGAGGTCTGGAGCAGTATAGCGCGTGGCTGTATCTTCAAGTATTTTTCATGCCATTAATTTATTTTTCGTATCTAGACTTACCATTTTATGAAGAGGAATAGATCTTTGTCATGCAGTGTGAAGATACATTTGAAAACTTGGCAAACTTGTGTTTAGCTGTGGGCTCAGTTGGTTGCACTCACGCCTCTGAGTCAGAAGTTCAAGTCCCACTCCAGAGACTTGATAACAAAATCTAGGCTGATGCTTCAGTGCTATACTGTCAGAGGTGTTGTCGTTTTGGATGAAAAGTTAAACCAAGGCTCCTTCTGCCCCCTCAGATCCCATGGCACTATTTCAAAGGAGAGCAGGGGAGTTTTCCCTGGTCGCCCCAGACTATTGTTCAACTGACCTCACTAAAAAGCAGATTATTTGATTGTCACCACGTTGCAGCTTGTGGGACCTTTGCGCATGCAAAATAGTTGCTACGTTTTCTACGTTACAACAGTGACGAGACTTCAAAAAGAATATTACCTTGGCTGTAAAGCATTTTGACATATCCTGAGACGTGAAAGCCACAATGAAAATACAAGTCTTTTGTTTCCTTCATGTTCTTTGGTTGAAATTAGTGTGGGGAAGAGAAAATGCTAACAATAGATCACAAAACTACAAATGTTGAACAGATAATAGATCATCGAGTCATACAGCACTGAAACAGACCCTTCGGCCCACTGAGTCTGTGCTGACCAATGACCACCCATTTATACTAATCCTACATTAATCCCATATTCCCTACCACATCCCCACCATTCTCCTACCACCTACCTACCTACACTAAGGGCAATTTACAATGACCAATTTACCTATTAACCTGCAAGTCTTTGGCTGTGGGAGGAAACCGGAGCACCCGGCGGAAACCCACACAGTCACAGGGAGAACTTGCAAACTCCGCACAGGCAGTACCCAGAACTGAACCCAGGTCGCCGGAGCTGTGAGGCTGCGGTGCTAGCCACTGTGCCGCCCAAATAATGCCATTAATGAAATAAATATTTTATTTTACACTTATAAAATGTAGATAATACATTAGAGAACAAGTTGATGAGGATATATTCAAGGATATATCATGCTCCAAGTATCTGGATAAAACTCGAGCTTCATTATCATGCGTATATGAGGAATAAACAGACAGGAAAGAATTTGATAACATACACCAGCTCAATCAGCATCCCAAACAGTGAGAAGTGACTGCTGACTCCCAGCCCACCCCTATCGGGTCCTGAGTCCCAATCCGATCACAAACTTCTAGGTCCCACAGTTGCTGTGGGTAGTATCCTAGGCCCAACCATCTTCAACTGCTTCATCAATGACCTTCCCTTCAAAATAAGATCAGAAGTGGGAATGTTCACTGATGAGAGCACAGTGTTCAGTACCTTTCACAACTCCTCAGATATTGAAGCAGTCCATGTAGGAATGCAGCAAGATCTGGACAATCTCCAGGCTTGGACTGATAGTGGCAAGCAACATTCATGCCACACAAGTGCTGGGCAGTGACCGTCTCCAATAAGGGCGAATCTAGCCATCTCACCTTGACATTCTACAGCATTACCATCGTTGAATTCTCCCACCATCAACATCCTATACTATTGCTTTAGCACTGGATGAAAGTCGGGCAAATAGGGTTACTATTGACCAGAAACTGAACTGGACCAGCAATATAAATACTATGGCTACAAGAGCAGGTCAGAAGCTGGGAATTCTGTGGCAAGTAACTCACCACCTGACTCCCCAAAGCCTGTCGACCATCTACAAGGCACAAGTCAGGAGTGATTGAATACTCTGCACTTGTCTGGATGAATTGCAGCTCCAATTACACTCAAGAAGCTCCATCCAGGACAAAGCAGTCTGCTTGATCAGCACCCTATCCATCACCTAAACCTTCACTCCCTCTACCATGAGTGCACAGTGGCAGCAGTGTTACCATCTGCAAGATGCATTGGAGCAACTCGCCAGAGCTCCTTTGACAGCACCATCCAAAACTGCGACCTCTACCACCTAGAAGGACAAGGGCAGCAGATGCATGGGCACACCACCACCTGCAAGTTCCCCTCCGAATTATACGCTACCCTGACTTGGAACTATATCACCATTCCTTCACTGTCGGTGGGTCAAAATCTTGGAACTCCCTCCCTGACAACACTGTGGGTGTACCTACCTCACATGGACTGCACGGGTCAAGAGGCAGCTCACCACTCCTAATGGGCAATTAGGGATGAGCAATAAATGCTGGCCTAGCCAGCGATGCTGACATTGCAAGACTGAATTTAAAAAAAAAAAATCCTGGTTAGTGCCTGGAACCAACCTTTAGATGTTTTCAGCATTTCTAAAATCAGTAATTATTTGATGCTGCTAACTATTTATTTTAAGGTAAGGGCTTGCATTTATATCGAGCTCCCTCAAGTAAAAGAAAAGTGCAGCGGACCTTGAATAAGTGAAGGTGGGCACAAGCAGGAAAAATGGAGGGAAAAGAATTTGGTGGGCAGATGAAGGAAGAGCTAAAGGAGAGGAGGGTATGTAGGAGGCTTTCGAAGGCAGGTGATTTTGGGAGTGGATTTCAGAGAGCAGGGAGAAAAGAACCAGCAATGGTCCAATATCTGGAATGAAGGGTGTGTGTAGAGATGTTAGGCTGGAGAAGGTCAGTCATAGTGAAGCGAACTTGAAGAGATATTTGAAGATCAGGATCTTGAAGTCAATTGACTGGGGCATATGTTGCCAGAGTGTTGGCAGACTCTGAGGCGATGGGTGTGCAGTGCGAGGTAGATTTTATCATGGTTTACAACCTCCTTCCAACGTGTTGTTTATGTTCTAGTTTTGCAACATGTTGCACATCTGTGTAATATATAAATGAGACACTTTGTCCTGCTCTATATTTTGTTAAATAATTTGCACTCATATAAAAAAAAATTGCATTTTATAGCACCTTTCACAACCTAGGGCAGGCTGAAGTGATTTAGAGCCAATGAAGCGGGGTGGGGGGGGTGGTGGTGGGGTGTTGTGGGAGCCAGTGACGAGGTGGCCAACAAGAGATGAGAGGTTAAAGAATGGGCCCAAAAGCACAGTTAATAAGTGGGCTGTTCAGAGGCTCTTGAAGTCAGGTAGAGAGCAAGTGAGAAGAAGTGGATTTGGGAGAGAAAGAAAAGAGACCTGCATTTTTATGTAGCGCCTTTCATGACCTCAGGTCATCCCAAAGCACTTCAAAGGCAATAAAGTACTTTTGAAGTATAGACACTATTGTAATGTAGGAGTCTGAAAGGCTTAGCAGGTCGTAAATGGTAATGGAGTACAGTGTGCTGATCTGAGGATATTACTAAAACAGGCGTCGTCGACTAAACAAATATGAGGAGAGTTTGAAGACCAAGAAACAGCAAAGAAAAGAGCGTCTGTACCCCATGCGCAAATTTGCTGTGAAAGCATAAATGTTCTCCCATAGAAGTTATTAAATTTAAGAAAAGGAAAAGAAAACAGGTAGAGCAAGGCTGTGGTGGGATTTGAAGCAAGTGGTGATCGAGCAATTGACCCAGAACTTGTACTTCTAACATCTGCATTGCTGTTAACTATCCCAATGTCACAAATTCTTTAGATATGTTTTACAGAATAGCTGCTGACCAATCGATAAGTGGAGAGAGATCTGTTCATGGTCCTTCTTTTGGACACCAGCCTGTTTGTTGGAGGATTGGCAAATCCACTCATATATTCAGTGGTCAACTACCAACTTCTATTGGTTTATGGAACTCGCCCCAACTGGCCATTTATTCAATGTGCAATTATCAGACTTAGGATTAGCATGTCTCAGAGAGCTGAGATTTCACAGAGTGAACTAAAAACGGTGTGGTATTAATCGAAGGTAGACATACGCAAATAGGTTTATTGGTCTAATAAAAACAATACCTTTTTTCCTTTTGCGTCCTTTTCCGCACTCCCCCAACCCCTAACCCCTTCTATTCCTGAAGCTTGAGTTTTGATAAACAAGCATTCACAGTACAGAGTCAGTATAATGAGAGCAAATTCTGCTTCAGGCATCTTGCTGTACTCTGCAATTTAGCTCACTGGCAGTTTAACATCAAACACTGGAGCCATTTTCCACCTTGCAGGCTCTTTGATGGATGAGACTGTCAAAGGGAAGACTCTTCTTTTCCCTCATCCTTTCACAGTCGGCTACATGCTGACATTGACACATCTTCCTAGGGCATCTCTGCATTTTATCACTGTGCTGCTTTTAGTAATCACCTGCAAACAGCACATGGAAAACGAGGTTTCTTTGGACTTTTTGCTAGTAACTAAATTGGGAATTGACCACTAGGGGTTGTCAGTGACAGTGCCGGTGAAGGATGCTATAAATGAATTGCCCAAGGTATGAACTCTGTAACCACGTCAAAGTAACTGCTATGAGCTATATTTCTAGCAACTGTGCTTGGTGTCCTGCTGATTATCTGAAATGATGTGAAGTTCAAAGTTGCATATTTCTGTAATAATGCCTTATTAGTATTGCATTCACTTCAGCGAGGCAGAAGAAATTTGGTAGTTAATGAGAACATGGGATGGATATATCACATTATGTTAAGATGGGAACAAAATGCCAACTGATTTTTGAAAGTAGTGGCACCTGTATTGTGGCAAATGGGCATGTGTAGTGATGAATGCTTTCATGTTTACTGTTTCTCAACAATAAAGGATTAATTCCCCAGTTGTCTGATCTCCACTCTCTTGTTGCAGATCAGATTAAAGTAATTTAAAAGGATTTTCTTTTTTATTAGGCATTGCTGGCATGGCCAACATTTATTGCCAATCCCTAATTGCCTTCGAGAAGGTGGTGGTGAGCTGCCTTCTTGAGCCACAGCAGTCCATGTGGTGTAGGTGCTGTGAAGGGAGGGGGTTTCAGGATTTTGACCCAGCAACAACGAAGGAATGGCGATTATAGTTCCAAGTCAGCATGGTGTGAGACTTGGAGGGGAACTTGCAGGTGGTGTTCCCATGCGTCTGCTACCCTTTCTCCTTCGAGGTGGTAGAAGTTGAAGATTTGGAAGGTGCTGTCAAAGGAACCTTGGCGAGTTGCTGCAGTGCATCTTATGTATGGTACACACTGCAGCCACTGTGCCCCGATGGTGGAGGGAGTGAATGCTTGAGGTGATGTATGGAGTGCCAGTCAAGCTGCCTGCTTTGTCCTGGATGGTGTTAATCTTCTTGAGTGTTGTTGGAGCTGCACCCATCCAGGCAATCATGACTTGTGTCTTGTAGATGATGGACAGGGCTTTTGGGAGTCGGGAGGTGAGCTACTTGCCACAGAATTTCTAGCCTTTGACCTGCTCTTGTAGCCACATTATTTACATGGCTGGCCTGTTCATTTTTTGGTCAATGGTAACCCGCAAGAATGTTGATGGTGGGGAAATGGTGATAGCATTGACAGTCAAGTGGAGATAGTTAGATTCTCTCTTGTTGGAGATGGTCATTGCCAGGCACTTGTGTGGCACAAATGTTGCTCGTCACTTAGCAGCCCAAACCTGAATGTTGTCCAGGTTTTGCTGCATGCAGGTATGGACTGCTTAATTATCTGAGGAGTTATCATCTGTGAACATCTCTGCTTCTGACCTTATAATAGAGGGAAGGTCATTGATGAAGCAGCTGAAGATGGTTGGGCCTAGGACACTGCCTTGAGGAACTCCTGCAGTGATGTCCTGGGGCATCCAACGATCACAACCATCTTTCTTTGTGCTCGGTATGACTTCAGCCAGACTCCAGTCAGTAGAGAATTTTGCCCCAATTCCCATTGACTTCAATTTTTCTAGTACTCCTTGATGCCACATTTGGTCAAGTGGTGTCTTGATGTCAAGGGCAATGACTCTCAAATCACCTCACTTCTGGAATTCAGCTCTTTTTTCTGAAGCTGTTCGATCCTGATAGCAAATATACCACCACCTGCAAACTCCCCTCCAAGTCACACACCATCTTGACTTGGAAATATATCACCATTCCTTCGCTGTCACTGGGTCAAAATCCTGGGTCTCTCCCAAACATCACTGTCTGGGTATCTTCACCACACAAACTGCAGTGGTTCAAGAAGGCAGCTCACCACCACCTTCTCCAGGGCAATTAGGGATGGGCAATAAATGCTGGCCTGGCCTTGCCAGTGTCACCCAGTGAATGGATTAAATAAAAAGCCATCTCCATTGACTTGAGACTGGATGAAGTGCATGTGATATATGACTAGTTAGTCTGTCTACTGCCGGATTTGGCTTGACCCCTTGAGCAGTACTCGTGCTCCTGTTCTCTGGCAATTTTTCCTTCTTGCTCCAGTATCATCTGGGAAAGCAAGAACGACTCCAAACTCCATCAACATAAATAGCTGCCTTCGAACTTCTGTCCCTCACTCACTTCATCCTCAGAACAGATACTAAATCTGAGAACCTAATGTACTTTTGAAACCAATATCAAAACCTTCTGAGGCTGTTGAGTTAGGGAAAGGAAAATTGACCAGGGTTGCTGCTCTTAGTAACAGCTGTCTAAGTGTGCACAAGAGTGTTTGTATAAATACGCACAGAGAGCATGTCCAATAAGGATCTTACTGTCTGTGATGCCTCCTGTGATCAAGTGGCCTGCCTACAGTGGCTGAGGCTTGCAGCTGAAGAAAGGCCACTTATGCAAGGTAACGAGGAGCAGCCATTAGTCTTAGCAAGCAGTCAGTGCCTTCAGCAGGGAAGGGTAGATTTGTGACAGAAAGAGTAAAACATATCACGATTTCTAATGGAAACTAGACTTTTGCTAACCAAAAGTAAAAGGAAGGAATGGTAACTAGGAAAATTGCACTTGCCACGATAGGTTGCAAAATTCACAAGATCTATCACATGATGCCCACACCATGGCAAAATGCAAGTCCAAACTATGGTTTGCTTTTCATATTGCTTCAGGTTTGCTGCATATATCCTTTAAAAAACTGTCCAGTTAAGCAGCTGCAGTATCTCTCTGATCCAACATTTGCAGTGTATCTATACTGATTGATATTAAAAATTATATTTCTTGTGAATCTCTAATTCTTGCCTCTTTTCTACTGTTCTGAAATTTTCATTGTCGGCTGTGCTGATATTTTTGACTTCAGTTGGAGGCGTAGCATGCTACAGTTCAATCTGATTTAAGAGCAACTTGCATTTATGTAACATTTTTTTAACGTAGTCAAACAGGCCAAGGTTTAGAGGACAAAACTTGACACTGAACCACATGAGGATATATTAGGAAAGATTATCAAAAGTTTGGCTAAATGAATGTTAAGAAGGATCTCAATGAAGGACGGGGGTGGCAGAAAGGTTTAGAGAGAGAATTCCAGAGCTCAGGGCCGAGACAATTGAAAGCACAGCCACCAGTAATGGAGCGAAGAAATGGGCGATGCACATGGGACCAGGACTGAAGGAGTGCAGAGACTGATAGAATTGTCAGGCTGCGAGAGGTTACAGACGTAGGGATGGGCTTGAATACGGGGATGGGAATTGTAAAATCAAGGTGTTGGACTGCCTTGACAATAAACTAACCTCTTGGAACATTTTCTCAAAAAAAGCTTACATTCATAAAGCACCATATTACATCTCCCAGGCAATGAATAAGTGCAATATCCAGGATGTAAGCAAGCTTTGCAGCCATTTTCTGCAGAGAAAGATACCACTAACAGTGAGATGATTAACCAATTAATTTTGTTTGGTGATGTTGGTTGAGGTAGGAATGACTTCAAATGGTAATCTTTAATGTCCACTTGAACCACTGGAACTTACAATGGCGACCTCTGTTTAATTGAAACATGATGCTACGATGTTGTTCGCAGCTCAATGTTGTGGCATCAGGTTAAATTGTGGGAGCAAACCCGCAATCAATCCAACTGAGACATGAAGTGCTACCAACTGAAGCAACCCATCTGACGCACGTGATGCCCGACAGCATGAAAGGTAATGGCAGCAGTTGCTGCCAAAATCAGCTGGATTCTATTAGTAGATTTGTGTGTGTAAGACGATTATTGGTGAGCCCAAAGGTTTATCCAGTTGAGCACCATGTATTTTCTAAATAATATAGATGGTGGGAAGTGTTTAAATAAGGGGAGTAAAGAGGACTGTCAATTTTAGGTTAGTGACATTTGAAGGTGTCACCACAAGAATTTGTTTCAAGGGATTGAAGTGGTATTGAAAACAGGATTGATTTGCTCAGTTAAATGTTGCAAAAGATATATGGACCAGCTCTACTATAGTACTAATATACAATTAAAATAAAGTTAATTGAAAAAAAAGATTCGTGTTATAAAAGTTTGATTTCTGCTCCGTCCCTGATGTTTTTTCCGCCTTGTCTAGAGCCTTTTTACAACTATTTTTATACCTTTACTGGAATTGGTAGTGTTTCATTTACAAAACAAGGTCAATTTTTAATGGGCTTAACTGACTAAGCAAATGTCAGCTTTTTTTTTACTAATCTATCATTTTGCTGATGTGGGGTCATAGCTTAGGAATGCAGAAGTGTTTGAGTCAGTTAACATTTTAAAAATGAAATGCTAACAATTCTGGTTAAGTAATAATGAGAGATACAGAAGTTGTAAAAAGGCTTTAGGCAAGGTAGAGAAAAACATCAAGGATAGAGCAGAAATCAACCTTTTATAACAAGAATTTTTTAAAAAATTAACTTTATTTTAATTGTAAGATCTTATTCTGGTACAGCTAGTCCTGGTCTCTAATGTAATAGGGCTTTGTTTCAGCATCACGGTGACTGTGTGTACATGTGTACTGACATCTTTCCTGAAAATAAAACTGCCCTGCTCCAAATTCTGCAGGTACTGGCAGTTGAAGGCTTACTTAATCTGTTCTTATTGTGGGATGGGGAGGCAGTCAGTGAGGCAGGGGTGTCAGGGTTAGGGGAAAGCAAATCAATGTGCATTATATTCACAGTTGTAATCTGATGACATAAGTTTGGTGAAATTGTTCCCTCAAGCAAATAGAGCTTGGCACAGCGAATATTCTTCACCTGGAAATGCAGTTTGGAACTCTAAGATTTGGATGCAGGGAGGGCTAAACGTCTAAGTAGGTCAACATGAGATGATGTCATCACCATCCACAGCTCTCAGGGATGTCAGTCCCAACGCACAGCAGGAGCTGAATACAAATGGTGATAAAAGAGCTCTGCGCAGGTGAAGAAGGAAAATGGGGTTTTTGTCACTGCCTGTGGTAATGACCATGGCTGCAAGGTTAAAAGTTTGTTACCTACATGATAGATTAAGCCCTGAAGGCTTAATCTGTCGCTGCACCTTACTGAAATAGGTTAGACGTTTTGTGGTAGGTAAACAGCATAGCTTCAGATGGAGCTGAAAGATGCTGGGGCTAAAGGTGCTGGAGATTGGGATTGTTAACTGTTTGAGAACTGTAGGAACATTTGGACTGGCTGTAACACTTGGAACTGCAAGAACAGTGAGAAGTGCAGAAAGGATTCCCTCTCGGTCATTGGGGACAAACCTCGAGGTTTGACATGAGATTACGATGCTTTTTCTTAATTAGGATGGAGAGGTTTATTGCACATTTGTGTGGCAAATCCAGTGTAGTTATTTTCAGCATAGAAATATGATTCATTCAAGCATGTGCAAAACAGAGTTATTAATCCAGTAAATTACAGGTGAAAACCTGCTCACCCAGCCGCTCGGTTCTCGTCACTTGGCTGAAGGGCACCAGAGTCTGCCAAGTCCGCGCTTTCTAATTTTGCTTTGCTCAGCCAAGAGAAAACTTTCGTAAAACAAAAGCAAAATACTGTGGATGCTGAAAATCTGAAATAAAAATAGAAACTGCAGGAAATGCGTAGCAGGTCAGGTAAACGATTCTGTTGCAAGGTCATTGACCTGAAACGTTGGGCTGAATGTTGCTGCGCGCTTAGGAACCCAGACGTTAGGACCAAATCGCGGTGCTGAACCCACACTTGCCAACAGCAGGACTGGTTCGGTGATTTTCCCAGAGGCAGTCTCTTAACTGGCTGCCTCCAGGCCTGCCATCCAATTAAGTACAGTGGGAAGGCTCCTGATGCTGCTAGCCCATCCAGGAGAGGTGGGTGCTGCTGAGACAGATAGGAGACTGAAAGGTACCTCAATATGCAGGCACCCTCGGAGGGTAACTATAATTTAAAATTCAGGATGGCTGAGGGCGGAAGACCCCAACGATCAGAGGGGAAAGTCCTCCGGGGGTTGTTGGGGCTATGGGGGCTACCGTTCCTGCCTGTGGCTTTGCTTAATGGCCTCTAATGGGGTCCTTAATTATAGAACCATCCCAACTTTGTTTCCCTGCTATTTTACCAACCCCTGCCTCCATTCCTGCCAGTAGAATTGAAGTTGTTAACTCTCTGTTCCTCTCTCCACTGCCTCCTGACCTGATATGTGTTTGCAGCATTTGCTGCTTTCATTTCAGATTAGTTTAATACCCAGTCTATGCCTGTTGGTTCTCTTGATGGCAATTTCACTTGGTCTGTACTGATTCAGCCACACCACAAGGATCAGTTGTATTTGTGCTTGCTTTTCTCATTCTGGCTCTGGATCTTCCTTAATGTCATCGAAGAGCCCTTTTGAGACTTGAGCCTAAATTGCATTGTTGGCCTGTATTAAGGTGTCAGCCGTGGCTCAGTGGGTAGTACTCTTGCCTCTGAGTCAGCAGGTTGTAGGTCTCCAGCTGCAGCTACTCGAAATCCGCTTTTTGGATCTGGAACGGCGGCTGGGGACGCTGTGGAGCATCCATGAGGCTGAGATCATCCGGGATAGCATGTACAGGGAGGTGGTCACCGCAGGTAAAGACTACTTAGGCAGAAAGGGAATGGGTGACTGCCAGGCAGAGTAGAAGAACGAGGCAGGTAGTGCAGAAGTCCCCTGGCTCAATCTCCCTCTCTAACAGATTTCTCCCTTTGAATGCTGTTGGGGAAGATAGCTTATCAGGGGAATGCAGCAAGAGCCAATTCTGTGGCATCACGGGTGGCTCAGCTGCACAGGAGGGAAGGAAAGGAGTGGGAGAGCTATAGTGATGGGGGATTCTATTGTAAGGGGTACAGATAGGCGTTTCTGTGGCCACAAACATGACTCCAGGATGGTATGTTGTCTCCCTGGTACTAGGATTAAGGATGTCACGGAAAGGCTGCAGGACATTCTGAAGGGGGAGGGTGAACAGTCAGAGGTCATGGTTCACATTGGTACCCATGACATAGATAGAAAAAGGGATGAGGTCCTGCAACAAGTATTTAGGGAGCGAGGTAGTCAATTAAAAAGCAGGACTACAAAGGTTGTAATCTCTGGATTACTCCTGGCGCCACATGCTAGTGAGTATAGGAATAGGAGGATGGAGAAGAAGATTGCGTGGCTGAAGAGATGGCGCAGGAGGGAAGGCTTTAGTTTCCTGGATCACTGCATCTGTTTCTGGCGAAGGTGGGACCTGTACAAGTCAGATGGGTTGCACCTGAACCGGAACAGGACCAACATCCTTGCAGGGAGGTTTACTAGTGCTGTTTGGGGGTGGGGAGGGGGGGGGGGGTACAGAGTGGAGGTTACAGTAGGGGGTGATGCACAGCCAAACATAGAAGAGAAATTATGTCAATCTGGAAGGCAGAGCAGATATAGACTTGTTAAGGCACAAGTGAATAATGCAAGGCTGGATTGCATCTATTTTAACGCAAGGAGTCTGACAAGTAAGGCAAATGAATTAAGAGCGTTGATTGACACATGGGAATATGATATTATTGCTATCACAAGGACATGGTTGAGGGAAGGGCAGGACTGGCAGCTTAATATTCCAGGGTATTGAATCTTCAGGCGTGACAAGAGTGGTGAGGGGTGGGGGTGTAAAAGAGGAGTCAATTACTGCAGTAAGGAGGGATGATATCTTAGAAGATTCCTCAAATGAGGCCATATGGGTAGAACTTGAAAACAAAAGGGGGGCAATCACTTGGCTGGGAGTGTACTACAGACCTCCAAACAGTCAGGGAGAGATAGAGGAGCAGATATATAGGCAAATCTCAGAGAGGTGTAAAAATAATAGGGTAATAATAGTAGGGGATTTCAACTTCCCCACTATTAACTGGAATAGTCTTAGTGCAAAAGGCTTAAAGGGGACGGAATTCTTAAAGTGCATCCAGGAGAGTTTTTTGAACCAGCATGTAGTAAGTCATACAAGAGAAGGGGTGGTACTGGACCTAATCTTAGGGAATAAAGCCGGACAAGTGGTAGAAGTGTCAGTGGGGGAGCATTTCGGGGATAGTGACCATAACTCTGTAAGATTTAAGGTAGTTATGGAAAAGGACAAAGCTGGACCAGAAATAAAGGTACTGAATTGGGAGAAGGCCGATTTCAATATGATAAAACAGGATCTGGCCGAAGTGGACTAGGAGCAGTTACTTACAGGAAAGTCTGCATCAGTCCAGTGGGAGTCATTCAAAAAGGAAATAGTGAGAGTTCAGGGCCAACATGTTCCCGTAAATGTGAAGGGTAGGACCAATAAGTCCAGGGAACCCTGGATGCCAAGGGATATAAAGGATTGGAAAAGGAAAAAAAGGAGGCTCATGGCAGATTCAAAGGGCTGAAAAAGGCAGAGGCCCTATTTTCTATGCTTCTATGTACTTAAAAAAAAAAGTAATTAGGAGAGTGAAAAGGGGGCATGACAAAACATTGGCGGGCAAGATAAAGGAAAGTCCCATGGTGTTTTATAAGTATATTAAGGGCAAGAGGATAACCAGGGAAAGAGTAGGTCCCATTAAGGACCAAAGTGGCAATCTGTGTGTGGAGCTGGAGGACGTAGGTGAGATTTTAAATGATTACTTTTCATCTGTATTCACTATGGAGAAGGACAATGTAGGTGGAGAGATCAGGGAGGGTGATTGTGATATGCTTGAACAAATTAGCATTGAAAAGGAGGAGGTATTAGCAGTTTTAGCGGGTTGAAAAGTGTATAAATCCCCAGGCCCAGATGAGATGTATCCCAGGCTGCTCTGTGAGGCAATGGAGGAGATTGCGGGGGTTCTGACGCAAATTTTCAAATCCTCTCTGGCCGCAGGAGAGGTACCAGAGGACTGGAAGACAGCGAATGTGGTACCATTATTCAAGAAGGGTAGCGGGGATAAACCAGGTAATTACAGGCCAGTGAGTCCAACATCGCTGGTTGGGAAACTGTTAGAAAAAATTCAGAGGGACAGGATTAACCTCCACTTGGAGAGGCAGGGATTAATCAAGGATAGTCAGCATGGCTTTGTCAGGGGAAGATCATGTCTAACAAATTTTATTGAATTTTTTGAGGAGGTGACTAGATGTGTAGATGAGGGTAAAGCAGTTGATGTAGTCTATATGGACTGCAGTAAGGCTTTTGATAGGTCCCGCATGGGAGATTGGTTAAGAAGACAAGAGCCCATGGCGTCCAGGGCAATATGGCAAATTGGATCCAAAATTGGCTCAGTGGCAGGAGGCAGAGGGTGATGATTGAGATTGGAAGCCTGTGACCAGTGGTGTACACTGGAATCGGTGCTGGGACCCTTGCTGTTTGTAGTGTACATTAATGATTTAGACGTGAATATAGGAGGTATGATCAGTAAGTTCGCAGAAGACACGAAAACTGTTGTCCTGAGTAGTGAGGAGGATTGCCTTAGATTACAGGACGATATAGATGGGCGGAGCAGTGGCAAATGGAATTTAATCCTGAAAAGTGTGAGGTGATGCATTTTGGGAGGACTAACAAGGCAAGGGAATATACAAAGGATGGTAGGACCCTAGGAAGTACAGAGGGTCAGAGGGACCTTGGTATACTTGTCCATAGATCACTGAAGGCAGCAGCACAAGTAGATAAGATGGTTAGGAAGGCATATGGGATACTTGCCTTTATTAGCCGAGGCATGGAATATAAGAACAGGGAGGTTATGATGGAGCTGTATAAAATACTAGTTAGACCACAGCTGGAGTACTGTGTACAGTTCTGGTCACCACACTATAGGAAGGATGTGATTGCACTGGAGAGGGTGCAGAGGAGATTCACCAGGATGTTACCTGGGCTGGAGCATTTTAGCTATGAAGAGAGACTGAAAAGGGTAAGGTTGTTTTCCTTGGAGCAGAGAAGGCTGAGGGGGAACCTGATTGAGGTATACTAAATTATGAGGGGCGTAGATAGGAAGAATTTTTTTCCCTTAGTGGAGGGGTCAATAACCAGGGGACATAGATTTAAGGTAAGGTGCAAGAGGTTTAGAGGGGATTTGAGGGGAAAAAAATTTCACCCAGCGGGTGGTTGGAATCTGGAACACACTGCCTGAAGCGGTGGTAGAGGCAGGAACCCTCACAACATTTAAGAAGTATTTAAATGAGCATTTGAAATGCCCTGGCATACAAGGCTGCGGGCCAAGTGCTGGAAAATGGGATTAGAATAGATAGGCTTGATGGCCGAAGGACCTGTTTCTGTGCTGTATTACTCTTATGACTCAAGTCCAACTCCAGAAAATGCAGCACCTAATCTAGGCTGACACTTTAGTGCGGTACTGAGATGGTGTTCTAATATTGGAGGTGTCATCTTTCAGACAAAACATTTAACCAAGGCCCTGTTGTGGCATAATTTACAGAAGAACAGAGGAGATCTCCCTGGTGTTCTGACCAATATTTATCTTTCAACCTATATCATAAAAACAGATTATCTGGTCATTTGTTTCTGCTGTTTGTGGGACAGTGTGCAAATTGGTTATAGCAGTGACTGTCTTTCAAAAGTACTTCATTGGCTATGAAGCACTTTGTAACACCCTGAGAACTTGAAATGCTCTGTATAAGTACAAATTCTGTCTTCATTCTTCTATGGTAGGCTGAGAGCTCCAAGCAGAATTAAAATGGAAAACCGAAGTATTGACCCTTAAAGAACAGCCTTTCACCCCCAGAGTCTCATGTCAAAGACAGTCCAGAATGCTTGTCTGTTAATAGTGCTCTTCCCTCTAAGACTGAAGGATGTAGATTCAAGTCCCACTTGAGCATTTAATCAAGCCTGACACTTTAATGCTGTACTGAGGAGCTGCTGCATTGTCGGGGCTATTTTCCTTTGAATGGAATGTTAAATTGAGGTCCTATTAGACAAGAGCAGAGACATCTACCACTGCCTTGGCCAACATTCTCCCCTGAAGCAACACAGATTAACTGGCCAGTGCTGCTTGTGGGACCTGGCTGTGCAGATTGATAATGGCTATCTCATTTACCCACCAAATAACAGCTTCACAATTCATTGTATGTGAATCACTTGGGCAAAATATAATAAGATGCTATATGAGCACAAGTTTTGCTTTCTTTACATTATCCATCAATTGTATGGGTCCTTGGAGAAATAAGTTTGAAACTGACATTGCACAACCCAGCACTAACACTAAGCATTGGTGACCGCAATACTTTGCCAGGATGGGGAAATTAAATTGGGTCCGTTTCAAGTGCTCCTGAAGAGAGCTTGGGAGCTTTGGGGTCATGCGCACTAATCGTTGACACTTGACAGTGGCTTCTGCCAGAGCCAACTTCGTACAGTAAACAGTGTCAGAGCAGCAATATGAGCATGCTGTAAAATCCTACTGACTGTTCGTCATCTATGTCGTTTATATAAATGACAATGTGGGGGGTAGCATCAGTAAGTTTGTGGATGGCACAAAGATTGGCCGAGTGGTTAACAGTGAGGTGGAGTGTCTTAGGTTACAAGAAAATATAGACGGGATGGTCAAATGGGCAGAAAAGTGGCAGATGGAATTTAACGCTGAAAAGTGTGAGGAGATACACTTTGGAAGGAGTAATATGACACGGAAGTATTGAATGAATATCCTGACGCTGGGAAGTTCCGAGGAACAAAGGGACCTTGGCGTGTTTGTCCGTAGATCTCTGAAGACAGAAGGGCAGGTTAATAGGGTGGTGAAAAAGGCATATGGGACACTTGCCTTTATCAATCGAGGCATAGATTACAAAAGCAGGGAGGTCATGTTGGAGTTGTGCAGAACTTTGGTAAGGCCAAAGCTGGAGTACTGTGTGCAATTCTGGTCGCCACATTATAGGAAGGATGTGATTGCATTGGAGGGGGTGCAGAGGCGATTCACCAGGATGTTGCCTGGGATGGAACATTTAAGCTATGAAGAGAGGTTGGATAGGCTTGGGTTGTTTTCACTGGAGCAGAGAAGTTTAGTTTAGTGATACAGCACTGAAACAGGCCCTTCGGCCCACCGAGTCTGTGCCGACCATCAACCACCCACTTACACTAACCCTACGCTAATTCTATATTCCTACCACATCCCCACCTGTCCCTGTATTTCCCTACCACCGACCTATACTAGGGGCAATTGCTAATGGCCAATTTACCTATCAACCTGCAAGTCTTTGGCATGTGGGAGGAAACCGGAGCACCTGGAGGAAACCCACGCAGACACAGGGAGAACTTGCAAACTTCACACAGGCAGGACCCAGAATTGAACCCGGGTCGCTGGAGCTGTGAGGCTGCAGTGCTAACCACTGCGCCACTATGCTACCCTGAGGGGTGACCTGATTGAGGTGTACAAGATTATGAGGGGCATGGGCAGGGTGGATAGGGAGCAGCTGTTCGCCTTAGTTGAAGGATCAGTTACGAGGGGTCACAAGTTTAAGGTAAGGGGTGGGAGGTTTAAGGGGGATTTGAGGAAGAACTTTTTTACCCAGAGGGTGGTGACGGTCTGGAATGCCCTGCCTGGGAGAGTGGTAGATGCAGGTTGCCTCACATCCTTTAAAAAGTACCTGGATGAGCACTTGGCACATCATAACATTCAAGGCTATGGGCCAAGTGCTGGCAAATGGGATTAGGTAGACAGGTCAGGTGTCTTTAATGCATCGGTGCAGACTCGATGGGCCAAAGGGCCTCTTCTGCACTGTATTATTCTGTGACATTTAAATTTGAGCTACTTATAACTTGAAAAGCACCTGTCAGTATTGGATATGTAACAAATCTTGCGTGTAACATGGCCCATGTTGATGGAAAGCTATTTATCTCTAAGGAATTTCAATTTGTCTGGTTAACAGAGATGGGCTCGAGGTACACACAAAGATGGGGCTTCACAGACCAAAGCTGTGATTTTTGTGTTGTACTAAACACACTGGCAAGCCCACTTGCAGATAACTTTGATTCAGGCTAACCTAGCAGGTTGAGGGAAGGGCTGAAATTAAGAAGGAAATAGTGTCCGAGTCCCTGCTGGGAGATTACCTTGTTCACTCAGCTCTCAAAGTAAGCTGCACAGGATGACGATCAACAGATTTTCTCTGTGCTATGAAAGTGAGTGCATGTGGTAATGGGATTTTAGGGAAAACTGGTTCCTCACATTTGACTTGAGCTCCGTAATGAATTTTGAATGATGACACCAGAACTGAGAGGTTGTAACTATCATGAAAAGTAGAATAGGCTGGGGCTCTTTTCTCTAGAAAAGAGAAGACTGGGGGAGGGGGGTAACCTAGTAGAGGTCTTTCAAATTAAGTGGGGGTTGATGGGATAGATGTAGAGATATTTTCACTTGCAGGGAAGTTCAAAACTGGTAGCCATAAATATAAGTCGCTAATAAATTCAATGAACTCCGGGGAAACCTCTTTACCCAGAGAGTGGTGAGAATGTGGAACTTGCCATCACATTCAGGCGAATAGCGTAGATGCATTTAAGGGGCAGTTGGGCAAGTACATGAGGGAGAAAGGAATAGAAGGGTAGGATGAAATGAATTGGGTGGGCGAAGGTCCGTGTGAAGCATTAAACATTGCCATGGACCAGTTGGCCTGAATGACTTGTTTCTATGCTGCAAACTCTATATAATATATAATCCGATGTGACTTGGATGATCATACATTTATTACTTTATTGGGGCAGTGGGGCTAAAGGTGCTACCTCTTTGGTTGTGTTAAAGTCGAGCGCATAAAAGTAATTGTGTGAATTCGGGAAAAAGAAAGTTATGCATTTCTCTATTGCCTTTCACAACCTCAGGATGTCCCAAAGCTCTTTGCAGCCAATGAAATACTTTAGAACTGTGGTCACTGTTGTAATGTAGGAAACATGGCAGCTAATTTGTGCACAGAAAGCTCCCTCAAACAGCAATGTGATGATGACTAGGTAATCTGTTTTTAGTAATGTTGCTTGAGAGATAAATATTGGCCAGGACATCGGTAAGCACTCCTCTGCTCTTCTTTGAAATACTACCATGGGATCTTTTATCTCCACCTGAGAGAGCAGATGGGGTTTCATTTTAGTGTCTCATCCAAAAGGTTGCACCTCCGACTGTGCAACACTCACTCAGTACTGCACTGAAGATTTTTACGCTCAAGTTCCTGGAGTGTGACTTAAACCACAGCCTTCTGACTCGGAGGCAAGAGTGCGTCCAAATGGTGCTGACCCGGAAAAGAGATACCTGTGTGTCTGAGGTGGTTTTTCTAGTGCCTTGCTGGTGCTGCTAGCTTCCAACATGCAGGACCCATGTAGCAGGTGACAACCCCAAAATAACCTTGCTGGATTTTCAAAGGCTGTCAGCAAAAAATGTAGCACATTGCATGGCTGCAGCCTCAGTGAACCTGGCAAGGTTACATGGGTGTTGCTGCTGGCTGTGGGAAGACTGGCTTATCAGGAGCCATTGGCACTATGCCAGCTTTAAATTAATAGAGATGTGATGGATGTGTGCGTGTGCATACCTGCAAAGGTATGTCGACATGTGCCTGAACATTTCAGTGCAGCATTATCAAAGGTGCTGCCTTTTGCATACAATATTAAACTGAAGTCTGGTTTGCCTGAGCGCTAAAGCTCCCATGGCACCATTCAAAGTTTTCCCAATATCCTGTCCAACATACGCCCTTCAACCTACTCATTAAAAACAGATTAATTGCTCATTCATTGCTTTACTCTTGGTTGCTGTGCTTGCCTGTATAAACACTAACTGCAGTTCAAAAGTAATATTGGCTGTGCAGCACTTCAGAGTGTCCTGAGAACATGATAAGCTGCTATGTAAATACGAGTTCCTTCTCTTTCAAGCACTGGTTGTAGCATTGTGCTTTCACCTCTAGCTCAGTCCACATCACCAGTCTGATCTTTCTATTTATCACATTAACTGTCCTTCCAAAATGAAATTGCGACCAAAATTATTCTCTGGACTTTTTTGATAGACTCGTTGGATCGTCTGCAAACTCAGTTAACCCAACAGCCAACAGAGGAATGAGATTCCACACCATAGGCCTGGGCTAGATTCACATCTGTTGTTTTGTACCACAGTGCCATTCTAGTCACAAAATACGTTTAATAAGGTTGGAGAAATTAAAATTAAAGATTGCAATAATGATAAAGGAGGGAAAGATGAGGAAATACATAATTAGATGTAGGCTATATATTACAAAACTTTGTGAGATGGGATGGGTTTGGGGAAGGGGGAGGGCTGAACTGTCTAGTGATGATACTACGGCCATCATGGTATTGGGTAGGCACGATGGACCAGCTGATCTTTCCCTTCCCGCCAGTTTTGTACAGTCATATTAGGAATTTGAGCGTGAAGTCAGTACACCCAGTTTGTGACCCACCTGATTTTCTATTCATTCAGGGCATAAACTGGTGCAGGTTGTGAGCGGGCACGTATTCCCAGTGTGTGCTTCGTTCAGAGGAAGATCTATGACAGGAATACTAACTCTTACAGTCTGCCCCAGTATATTCTCTCTGCACTCTGAGCATTCATTTTATTAGTGTGTACTGAGACTTTTAAACTGACCATTTACTTGTCACTCTTGAAAGATACCAAGTTGAAACACTCTGGACCATCTCTAACCAGAGAGAATCTTATCTCCACTCAATGGCATTACCATCGCTGAACCCTCCACCATCAGCATCCTCCGGGTTACCATTGACCAGAAACTTAGCTGGACAAGCCATATAAATACCACAGCTACTAGTGCAGGTCAAAGGCTGGGAATTCTGCAGCAAATAACTCACCACCTGACTCCCCAAAGCCTGTCCACCATCTGCAAGTCACAAGTCAGGAGTGTGATGGAATACTCTCCACTTGCCTGGATGAGTGCAGCTCCAACAACACTCAAGAAGCTCAACACCATCCAGGACAAAGCAGCCCGCTTGATCGGCACCCCATCCACCACCTTAAACATTCACTCCCTCCACCACCGCCACACAGTGGCAGCAGTGTCTACCATATACAAGATGAACTGCAGCAACTTGCCAAGCCTCCTTCGACAGCACCTTCCAAACCCTCAACCTGTACCATCTAGAAGGACACGGGCAGCAGACGCATGGGGACACCATCACCTGTAGGTTCCTCTCCAAGCCGCGCAACATCCTGACTTGGAACCTGAAGCTCCCTTCCTAATAGCACTGTGGGTGTACCTACACCAGATTGACATGCTTAGGAGAAACTACAGACTAAAACTGAAGAGTTAGAAAAATTGACTTTGTCTTTTAAGAAAGTGGACAATACTGCAAAAGACGGCTGCATGTGTGTTTGAATATTGCCACACTGTCTGTTTAGAACAAAGAATACCTTCAAAGCTAAGAGGTTTCAATTGCACCCATCCTGAAACATTCCTGAATTGAATGGGTTCTACTGAAACACAGAAAGTATGAAGTGAAAACATCATAACCGGATTATTCTCATCCTGGGCCTTTGTGTAATCACCAAGCGGGAGAGACCAGAGCATCTCCTACCAGAAGCTGATGTGACAAACTTTTTACCTTAAAGACACCCAGAAAGAAGGATCACCAAACAGCTTGTTCAACTAAAGGCTGGAAAAAATTCCGCATGCCTTAAGGGAGATGTCTGACTGTAAAATTCTGCGTTTTTGACTTGTGCAGCAGTGAAATTGGCAGTGACCCTCTGTCTTCAAACTGAACTTTCAACCAAGAGAGAAATCTACAAACAGCTCAGGCCTGCAACCGACAAGAACTTGATTTCCAAGAGAATTCAACAGGTTTAGCGTGAACCCCGAAACTCTACCTCACCTGAAAACTGCTTACCCCTTTCCCTCACTGCCTCGTGTGTGTGTGTGTGTTCGGGATAAGGTGTATTTCTCAGTAAGTGATTAATCTGTTTTAAACCTACAAGAAAACCTGCCGCTCTCTGTCTATTTGACAAATAAAAGACCAAGAGGTTAAACCCTAATAACAAGCACTTGCTGTGGTCAGGTGGGAGTTGAACGGTGGGAATCACCCGCATCTTTCACCATGTGACCATAACAAGACGGACTGCAATGGGTCACGAAGGCAGCTCACCACCACCTTCTCAATGGAAAATAGGAATGGGCAGCAAATGCTGGCCTTCCTAGCAACACTGACATCTCATAAAAGAATAAAAAAATTTGCAGTGCACCAAGAGAAAGAGTAAGCCAACCAGCTCCTCAGAAACAATACATAAAAAAAAACACTCCTTCCATATGGATTTTGTCGCTGCAAGCGCTATTATCTTTGGCAGCAGTGCTTCTTGTTTTGCCAACAGAAACCACTTTAACCTGACACTTTTTAAGTATGAAAATGGCAAAAGGCCACTTTTGAACTGTTTGAAAATAACAGTAGTAACTTGCATTTATATAGCGTCTTTACTGTAGTAAAACATCCCAAGGGACATCACAGGAGTGTTATCAAACATAATTTTGATATAGGACAGGTGACCAAAAGCTTGGTCAAAGGGATAGGTTTTTAGGAGTGTCTGGAAAGAGGAGAGAGGTGTAGAGGCAGAGAGGGTTAGGGAGAGAATTCCAGAGCTTGGGACCGAGGCAGCTGCAGTCATAATGTCATGAAGGTGCTTCCATTATTATTTTTTGAGGACGTGTCTTTAAAAGACTATGGAAAATACTAGAGGAGATGCTAGACTTGGCTTTAGTTTTAAAAAGCGTCACTGGAAGGAAACTTGGGACTTTGTTTAAAAACAAGCACTTACTGGAAGTCACATGTCTTAAGCAAAGTAAACAGCCAGAGCCTTATGGATTATGGAACTGTTTGGATCTGGAGAAGTCACATGTCTGGGTTTATGGCTCAGGAGTTTTGGTTTCGTTTTTGGATATTGGAAGTTGAGTAAAGTTGCAGCCTGCAGAGAGAGAAAAGCAACCAACCCATCCTGTTCCATCTCTGAGAAGCCCTGAGAATCCAGTGCGAGAGCTGGAGAAACTGATGCAGCATTTCACCTGAGAGGCTTCTGGAAGACTTCCCCTTGACATCTCCCGAATGAACTGCTTCTGAAAAGATCCCAGTGACAACCGCATGTGTCTAGTGACACCCGTCTACGTGCACTTGGATGCCAGAACAAAAGACCATCTGGAATGTTCCATATCTTATCCTTTTTCTTCAAAAATTGACAATAACTTGGCCAAAGTATTTTGTTTAAAACTGATCTCTGCAGAGCCTATTCTTTCAATTTTGTTTATTTTTTCTTAAACCAGTGTGTGTTTGGTTATTTTAGAAGGATCGACATTTATACTTTCATATTTTGAACTGTGTGTTAGTAAGCTTTGCATCTTTATTGAATAAGTCTTGTTTTATAATCAATAATTTTGTTCCTTATTAAAGAAACCTGGTTGGCGGATTTGTGTTCTGAACCAAATAGATAAAAGTACTAAAGTGGCCATATCCATAACTGGTTAAAACTAATTTTTTAAATATATGTTGTGACCAGTGGAGTAGTGGGACTAGAAGCAGACAGTGCATTCCTCTAGCCTCAGTCATAACAATAGCAGAGTTAACGTTTCAGGTCAGTGACCCTTCATCAAAACCAGTTCTAATGAAAAGCCACTGACCTGAAAGGTTAACTCTGCTTCTCTCTCCACAGATGCCGCCAGACCTGCTGAGTATTGCCAGCATTTCTTCTTTTTATTTCAGATTTCCAGCATCTGCAGTATTTTGCTTTTATCAATTTAATAAGAGATGTGCAAGGGGCTAGAACTGGAGGAGTGTAGAGATCTCGGAGGGTTGAAGGAAGTTGCAGAGATAGGAAGGAGTTAGGCCATGGAGGGATTTGAACGCAAGGATGATGATTGTAAATTGCATGTTTTGGCAGACTGGGAGTCAATGTAGGTCAGTGTGCACAGGGTTGATGGGTGAATGAGCCTTGGCGTGAGTTAGGATATGGGCAGCAGAGTTTTGGATGAGCTCAAGTTTGATGATTACAGTAGCCATGACAAAATCATTCTAAGTGATAAATGCATGACCTGGTGCTCCTAAATTAATAATGGTTTCCATATTGTCTTTGAACAGAGTTACTGCAAAAGATGTATCAGAAGGATGAAGAGATGAGAGCATTGCAGGTACAATATAACGTGAGTATACATTTTCCTATTGTAACCTAAAAGCTAAGTCAGAAATGAGGAAAAAAGTACAGAGAAACCTCCCTCAGCTTGCCTGAGCTAAAAGTACTGTCAATGGAGTTTGAACAGTTCACCCATCTCTTAAATCCCTAAAATTGCTTTACTTTTTAAGAGGCAGGCTAATATACTGAGAACATTTTAGTTAGTAAAATGTGTTGTCTTAGTTAGTGAGCAGGAAGCAACCTTTTTTGGAACTGGAAAGACTGTGTGATATAGGGTTTGCGTGGTGCATGCCTGTTAGGAGATATTGCAGTATGCTTCCTCCGTTCCTTGGGAGCTTGTTTTCATGTTCTAAACCAATATAGTCCTTGACGGGCCAATTCAGTTACATCAGCAAAACTGCTTTTTACTATCATTGTTCTTGCTCTCTTTAAAGGGTGGTGGAGTGGGGAAACATCTTGAAGGCAACAGTGATTATTTAGTTAAAATAAAAAATGATGTAAATTTTTCATTCCGGTCCTATTTTCTACATTTGTATAAATGAGCTATAACCTAAGCAACTGTAAAATCACTCAAGATGCTTGACACCGTCCAGGGCAAAGCAGCCCGCTCGATCGGCTCCCCATCCACCACTTTCAACATTCACTCCCTCCTCCATCGACGCACTGTGGCTGCAGTGTGTACCAGGTATAAGATGCATCACAGCAACTCACGTAGTCTCCTTTGACAAACCCGCAACCTCTACCACCCAGAAGAGCAAAAGCAGCAGACTCATGGGAACACCACCACCTACAAGTTCCCCTCCAAGTCACACACCATCCTGACTCGGAACTATAATGTCGTTCCTTCACTGTTGCTGGGTCAAAATCCTGGAACTCCCTTCCTAATAGTGCTGTGGGAGTACCTGTAATATATGGACTGTGGTTTAAGAAGGCAGCTCACCACCACCTTCTCAAGACAATTAGGGATGGGTGATAAATGCTGGATTTGCCAGCAATGCGCACATCCCATGAATGAAAAAAAAACAAAAATTTGTCAAAGGGAGGAAAATCAGGAACTATTCAAAATGTCATAAGGTCCTTGACTTTCCTACATCGTGCATATAAGCCCATCCTTCATTTACTCCTATTTTCCTCAGACCATGGTGAAAATTTTCTGTCAAAGTATCTTGGAAGAAAGCTTCAAAATGGGTAAGCCAAGGCATGATTTATTTCTTTCATGCATAGAATATAAGAGCAGGGAGGATATGATGGAGCTGTATAAAAGGCTAGTTAGGTCACAGCTGGAGTACTGTGTACAGTTCTGGGCACCACACTATAGGAAGGAAGTGATTGCACTGGAGAGGGTGCAGAGGAGATTCACCAGGATGTTGCCTGGGCTGGAGCATTTCAGCTATGAAGAGAGACTAGATAGGCCAGGGTTGTTTTCCTTAGAGCAGAGAAGGCTGAGGGGGGACCTGATTGAGCTATACAAAATTATGAGGGGCATAGATAGGAAGAAATGTTTTCCCTTAGCAGAGGTGTCAATAACCACGGGACATAGATTTAAGGTAAGGGGCAGGAAGTTTAGAGGGGATTTGAGGAAAAACATTTTCACCCAGAGGGTGGTTGGAATCTGGAACACACTGCCTGAAGGGGGTGGTAGAGACAGGAACCCTCACAACATTTAAGAAGTATTGAGATGAACACTTGAAACGCCAGAGCACACAAGGCTACAGGCCAACTGCTGGAAAATGGGATTAGAGTAGATAGGTGCTTGATGGCCGGCACAGACTCGATGGGCCGAAGGGCCTGTTTCTGTGCTGTATAACTCTATGACTCTATGAAGGCTTTAAACCATCTGCCAGGTGGTGTCAGTTTGGTTTCAGTTGATTTGGTCGATGTTGTTGGTACTTCTCCAGTGAAGGGGTTCCAGGATTTGTTGGACCTGACTCAATGATTCCAGGTGTCCATGATGTCTTTTAAACAGAAATGTCAATAATGGCGATCACTAAGAGTTTACAGCCTTAGTCCTATCTCAGAGGAACCATCCCCAAAAATAGTCCTTAGAATTTCGCTGACTGATGCATTTTTGTAGTAAAAGAAAGAAAGGACTTGCATTTACATAGCACCTTTCACAACTTCAGGATGTTTCAAAGAACTTTATAGCCAACTTCAAAGAACCTTACTTTTGAAATGTAGTCTCTGTAGTAATGTAGGAGACGCAGCAGCCAATTTTCATTCAGCAAGGCTCCACAAGCAGCAAAGAGATATTGACCCGATAATCTCTTTCAGTGATGTTAGTTGAGGGATAAATGTTGGCCTTGCACACTGGGGAGAACTTTTCAAAATAGTGCCGTGGCTTCTTTTACATCCACCAGTGAGAGCAAGCGGGTCCTTGGTTTAATGTTTCACCTGAAAGGCAACATCTTCAGTTTTGCAGCACCCCCTCTGTTCTGCAATATTAGTGCTCAGTTCCCTCAAGTGTGATTTGAATTCATGCCCTTCTGATTTAGAGATCAGAGTGCTACTGCTGCACCATGGCTGATACTTAAATTGTGGGGGTCAACGTTTCAAGAACAGAAATTAAGTCAAAGACCACAGTTAGAAGGGGCACAATTGGTAGAGCTCCAACTGGGAGGACTTCCACAATGTCAATAAAGTAATAGCAAAATAGTGCAGATGCTGGAAATCTTAGATAAAAGCAAGAAATGCTGGAAATACTCAACAGGTCTGACAGCATCTGTGGAGAGAGAAGTAGAGTTAACCTCTTCAGGTCAGTTCTGATGAAAGGTCACTGACCCGAAACGATAACTCTGCTTCTCTCTCCATAGATGTGGCCAGATTTGCTGAGTATTTCCAGCATTTCTTGTTTTTATTCCACAATGTCATCTCTGGTTGTAGCAAGGCCATTGAGCTCTCATAGCAAGAATGTCCTATGCATCTATCAATATTGAAGGTGCTGCATCTCCAGGATGTGATGGCCTATTGGTTGTTTCCTTGGTAGTTAGATTGAAAACGTAGCTGTTTGCTGGCAGTAGACTCCATTGATCCTGCTCAAGAAGTGCAGCTTTCAGAGCTGTTCTAGGATGGGCTCTTATCTAAGATAGATATTCCTGTATGCCTCCCCCCCCCCACCCCTCCCATTTTACCAGCCAGTCCCTGGCCCCTTTTGAAGATTTAGGTCAAGGGAGCAAAGCTCATTGTGATAACTCCTTGACCACAACTTAAAATGTAAGCAAAGTGGAAATATACCTCTCTCACTACATAATGCAAATAGATTTTGTGCTCCCTTAGTGTAGACTGTTAATGTATATTTCTAACTCTATTTTAGTTAGACATTTTATTGCTTTAACAAGAGTTGAGCTGTGAATTCTATCTGACAAGATATTCTATTTCAGCTTTCTATTCCATCAGTTTCTGAAAGGCCTCTGCAAAATGCTTTCTTTTCAATTGCAATGTTAATTGGATTTTTTTTCTCTCTTCGGAAACACCTTTTCTACATTAAAGGCACTACACAAATGCAAGTTTATCCCGTGGTCTTTGAGAAGTCATAGTCATTTTTTTATTTTTCTTCAATAATCGGCCTGGACATTTTGCTGATGTTTGTGTGTTCAAACCCATCAGTTCTACTGGGTCCAGTTAATGCAATCTGGGTCACTTTTTTTAAAATTGAAATCGCTTCTTGCTGAGAGTGTAAAGAATAAAACCAAGTTAAACTACATTAATTGTGTATTTTCTTGGGGAAGATTATTTTATAAAGTAGCAAAATCATAGGGTCATACAACACAGAGGAGCCTATTGGGCGCATCGCTCCTGCACTGCCCTTTGAAAGTGCTGTCCAATTAGTCCTGTCCCCTGTAGAATCATAGAATGATACAATTTTTTGGTATCATAAATGCTTTAATTTATTTTTGCATGAGAAATTACGACCTATTCTTGCATCTCTGGAATGTGCTGTAAAGTACAAAAGCATTTTGCATCCATTTTATTGCAACATTCTCTGGGAAGCATTGCAATGGCTTAGTGGCTAAATCCTTGCAGTAGTTCTGAGTCATGCAGCTCAGGAAGGTCTTGGATCTTCATCCCTACATTATGGTGCATTAGCTATCGTTGACCAACATGATGCAGGGATGCCAGCGTTACCAGATGTGTTCCTCCGGAGCAGACTCTTTAGGGAGGCCGTGGAAGTAGTTATAATTGATTAATTCAAATGCAGATTAGATGGGTTTCTTTCAAAAAATAACATTTTGGTCTTCACCACATGAGGAACTTGAGACACGACATGTGCTAAGTGTTTGTGGCAGTACTTTATAATAGGCCCTGTTCTGAAATTTATTTTCAAGAATTTCACACTCGTGCTAATTCAGCACTTTATATTAAAGTTAACAATGATGAACTGTGAAATGCAGATTCTGTTCATAAAAACTTATAACCCAGAATGAACTGTGAGGTGGAAGACACAATGAAATGCTGAAAGTCTGAAATCTAAATAGAAATTGCTGGAAGTAGTAATGAGCAGTTTTTTTTTGGATTGGAGGTAGGTATGCAGTGGGGTTCCCCAGGGATTGGCCCTAGGACCACTGCTTTTCTTGATCTATATTAATGACCTAGACTTTGGTATACAGGGCACAATTTCAAAATTTACAGATGACGTGGAACTTGGAGGTGTACTGAACTATGAGGAGGATAGTAATAGACTTCAAGAGGGCACACACAGGATGGTGGGCTGGGTGGACATGTGGCAGATAAAATTTTATGCAGTGGTCCATTTTGGAAGGAATAACGAGGAGAGGCAATATAAAATAAAGGATACAATTCTAAAGGAGGTCCAGGACCAGAGAGACCTGGAGGTATATGTGCACAAATCATTGAAAGTGACAGGACAGGTTGAGAAAGTGGTTAAAAAGACATACAGGATCCTGGGCTTCATAAATAGAGGCATAGAGTACAGAAGCAAGGAAGTTATAATGAGTCTTCATAAAATACTGGTTCAGCCTCAACTGCGTCCAATTCTGGGCACCACACTTTAGAAAGGATATGAAGGCTTTAGCAAAGGTGCAGAAAAGATTTGCAAGAATGGTTGCAGGGATGAGGGACTTCAGTTTAGTGGATAGATTGGAAAAGCTGGATTTGTTCTCAGATAAGCGAAGGTTCAGAGGAGATTTCATAGAGGTGTTCAAAATCATGAGGGGTCTGGACAGAGTAAGTAGGGAGAAACTGTTCCCATTGGCGGAAGTGTCGAGAACCAGAGGACACGGATTTAAAGTGATCAGCAAAAGAAACAATAGTGACATGAGGAAAAACTTTTTTTATGCAGCGAGTGGTTAGGATCTGAAATGCACTACCTGAGAGTGTGATGGAGGTAAATTCAATTGTGACTTTCAGAAGGGAATTGGGTAAGTATCCAAAGAGAAAATTTCCAGGGCTACGGGAGAAGGGCAAGGGAGTGGGACTAGCTGAGTTACCCTTGCAGAGAGACAGTATGGACATGACAGGCTGATAGGCCTCCTCCTGCGTTGTAACGATTCTGTGAATCATCAAGTGCACAGCAGGTCCATCAACATCTGTAAGGAGAAAAGACAGATTTGGGTATGGATAGGGGCACCAACCCTTCATAATTGTCCAGTAATTAAATTGATCTCCAGGATACTGCTGCAATCGGGGAGAAAAATCGAAGCGGCATTAAAAATAATTGTATTTTTCATTTATTAGTTATAAAAAAATATTGGCGAGGGGGGTAAAAAGACTATTTGACAGGCAGAGTGGTTAGAGGTGGGAGGTCATGTCATGAAACCTCCAGGAATATATTCAGCCAGAGTCAGCAACTCTAGGGGCTGGATTTTGTAGTCCCACTGCCGGGAGTGGCAGCAGGCGTGGAACATGGCGGCCGTCCCCCACAGGACCCACGCCACCTAGATTATGTGGTGGGTGGTCACTTTACAAATTGACAGCGGCCGCCCCCCTCCAATCACGTAGCTGGGGCAGCCTCGGTGATGCTGTTCACAGCGTTCACCCCCCCCCCACCCACCCACATCAGAGTGCAGAATTCAGCCCCCCTGCCCCCCCCAAAAAACCCATGTGTGCGCAATTCACCCCTTCACCCCCATACCCATCAGTGTGCAGAGTACACCCCTTCCCTACCTCGGTGGCGCCAGCTTTTCCTGGATCGCCACGCGTTACACTGAAGATCGGGAACTGAAGGTAAGATTGCTGCGGTTTGCATTTTAATTCATGCAAATATGTAATTTAAATATGCTAACTCGGGTTCCGTCACAGAGCGGCAGCAGGGCAGCCTCGGAGCTACCCCACTACTGGGAAGATCAGACCCGGCAATCCCGGCATCGGGTTCTGTGGCAGGGCAGCAGTTGTTACTCCCATACTCCGGCAGCTCCTCTCCCCGCCCCAGCACCTCAGAATCCAACATTGGGCTGGGAACAAAATCCAGCCCTAAGCGTGGACCTTTTATTAGAACTGGAACCTGGAAGGTCACAGCACCACTTAAATCTGGTAGGGAGGTAAGGGGTGAGGGGAGCTGGTGGGTGGGACAGAACAGCAGGTATCAGGAATGTTGACTACTTCCAATTTTTTACTCCCCAGTCTTTTTACAGCTCTATTAGCTGACACTATAATTTATAGTTCCCAGTTCTGTGAAGGGTCTGGGTAAAATCCTACAGCACAGAAAGAGGCCATTCAGCCTATCATGCTATTCAATTAGTCCCAATCACATGCTGTTTCCCCATAGCCCTGCAAAGTTATCTTTTTCATGTGTGTGTGTGTGCATATATCCATTTCTCCTTTGAAAGTTACTATTGAATCTGCTTCTACCACTCTTTCAGGCAATGCATTCCAGATCATCATAACTCGCTGTAATATTAACTTGTGCTTCCTCCTTAAAGATGCTGACAGAACTGCTGTGAATTTCCACTGTGCTCATTTTAATTTGAGTTGTAAAAGTTCAGCTGATAGGTAAGAGTTAACGCCTGACATTTATTTCAGAGCTTGTTGGCTGATTTGCATTTTTGTTTTATTTTACCAGGATCGCATTGCAGATTTGGAAAGTGTAAGTAATTCTTCGTGGCAAGTCCTTGCGTTGTGTACATATAGCTTTTTTTGTGTATGTTTAGGATTGACTGTTTCATGTACAATAGTTCTCAATAGAGAGTGTCCTGCAATTTAAGATTATTCATAGCACCACTCCAAATTGCCAAAAGGACACTGCAACTCTATTAAAAAAAACTAGCAAAGCTCGCTGGCACAATGGAGCCGGTGTCTTTTATAATAGCCAAAAACTGAACTTGAACTCAATCCGGTATGGTATGGAACTCTTCTCCGCTGCTTCATAGAATCTTACAGCGCAGAATAAGACCCATTGTGCCTGTGCTGGCTCTTTGAAAGAGCTAACCAATTAGTTCCACTGTTTCCCCATGGCCCTGCAATGTTTTCCTTTTCACGTATATATCCAATTCTTTTTTGAAAGTTCCGATTGAATCTGCTTCCACTGCCATTTGGGCAGTGCATTCCAGATCATCACGGCTCACTTGAGTAAAATAAAATCTTATCTCCCTACTGTTTTTTTTGCCAGTTACCCTTAAATCTGCATACTCTGATTACTGTCTTTCCTGCCAGTAGAAATAGTTTCTTCCCATTTACTCTATCCAAACACCTTATAATTATGATTTAGTAACCATGAGCCGATAGTGCACATCTGTCCATTAATTGGCACTAAATTGTTTGGACTTTGACTTGCTGATATGAAAGTAATCACATTGGGTCGGAGGGCTAGTCCAGGTTGTTGGAGAACAGTGGGTGTTACTTTAGTAATTTTGAAAGAAACTTGCTCCAGCTTGGCACCAAATGGAATTTATCAAACACTGCTAAGAAACTTGCTATATGAAACCATCAGTGTAACTCAGAAGAAAATATGACAGTGTGTCTCGACAAACGCTCCTCCTTTTCAGCCAAAGCTGAAGCTGCATTGATCCTGTCGAATGGAGGTCTGTTATCAAGGGGCACAGACTTGAGTGTATGTAGTGCATATCTGATTTAGCCATCTGTCACCAGATCTGGCTAGACCACATTGAACACCACTGGGCCTTGCACACCTCTGCCAAAACTGCTACTACTCAGGATCATCCTGGAAACCCACCATCTCCTTCAACTCTTTCCCCCTCCAACACCAAGTACAAGTACTTGCCTAAGATTGAATCTGTCCTGTTTCTATCTTGTTTCCATCCTCCTCCGTGGGTGCTCACTCAGGCTACATCTGGTACCATGCAACCTCAGTGTCCTGTTTCACCCTGAACTCAGCTTTAAAGTGAAGGTCCATCTATTTAGCAATGCCCACCTCTGACACTGCCTCAACCCAGCACCGCTCAGCCAACCTGCAACCTCAATTTTTCCGAAACTTTGCTTGCCTCTGCCCCAGCCTGTTTCACCCTACATAAACAGTAACTTGTCCAAAACACCGCGACCCATATTCTGTTCCACACTTAGTCCATTCCTGTTGCTTCTTTGCAATGTCCTGTCCCCATTCTGTCATCAGTGGCAGAGCCTTCAGCCATGTTGGCTATACATACTAGAAGCCTCTCAATCCTTCTGCCTTGTTGTAAGAATAGCCCCAGTTGGCCCCAGTTCTGCTTCATTGCCAACAGCCTTGACTACAGGCTGCTGCCACCTTTTCTGGCTGCTGCCCAACCTCGCCTTCCCCAGTCAGTTTTTAAAAAAATCCTTTAATTTAATGTCAGCAAAATGAAACACATCCCCTTCAGTTCTTGTCAGTAACTGCCCATCTTTAATGCCAGTTTAAGCAGTTTCCCCTGCAGGGTTGAGCCGTTCTGTGCTATTTTGATACGGATTTTGAAGCATGCTTTTGATTTTGGAATGGGAATCTTGTGCCTTGCCAGTTTGCACTCCTCTACAGTTTTTCTCAGTTATTCTATCTTTGCAGCAACCACCCTGGGTCAAATTTTTAAGAACCTGCTCTTACTGCAGTTGCTCCTTTTTGTGCCACACACCTATCAATATCTTAAATTCTGCAGTGTCTCTTTAAAATGCACTGTGTGCCATGTTATTTGATCTTTGGAGTGATAATGAGGATGGATATAATAATTAAGACAATGTCAGCAATTCATGCTTGGACATGAGCCTTTCAAACAGTTTGGTTTCATTCAGTCTGTTCTTTGTGAATGCAAATTGAGCTTGTATGACATTAACTTATCATGCAAACATGTGGTTTTCTTGGGTGTGCTATATATCCTTTCATCACCCTTTTATATGCCATTAGTTTTCTTGGAAAAATATTTTTCTTGATGTTGTTTTATATACGAGTTTTAGAGTTGCTTGCAAACAATTTGTGGAAGCCAGTGTGTCAATTGGAATAGTCCTACTTCAGTAACGTTATACCTTGGGATTAGGATGTGCCACAGTGGCCATTTTTTGCCCTGCATACTGGGACTTCACTGGTGCTTATGGAATGAGATGGCATTGCCCTGGTTCTGAGCCCACATCCCATGGCTGGAAGGGAGCCCAGATGCATTGTCTGTATAATATGCAGCTTATCTAAGAAAAACAGAAAATGCTAGAAACACTCATTGACAAGTTGATACTGTCGAAGGGTCCAATCTGAAACATTAACTGGCCCAGCATTCTCCCAACAGATGTTGCCTGACCAACTGGGTGGTTCCAACATTTCTGTTCTTGTTTCAGCTTTCCTACTTCTGCAGTATCTTGCATTTCAAACGGAGTTCTCTAAACTTGTTCTCCAGCTTGTTGCTGAAACAAAGTATGTTCAAAGAGCTGTTGAAAGTAAATAGTTTTGTGAGCTTTTTAGTGACTGTTACATACATCATTCTTCAGTGCTACATAGTATTTACAGCACAGAAACAGGCTATTTGAGGTCCATATCAGTGTTCATGCTCCACACAAACCACCTACTGCTCTTTTTCATCTAACCCCATACACACAATTTCTATTCCTTTCTCCCTAGTGTGTAACTTGCTTCCCCCGAAATGGATCTATGCTATTTGCCTCAATTATTACCTGTGGCAGCAAGTTCCACATTCAAAATACTCTTTGGGTAAAGAAGTTTCTCCTGAATTCCCATCAAATTTATTAGCGACCATCTTATATTGATGGCCTCTAGTTCTGGTCTCAACTGCAAATGGAAATGTCTTCTCTATGTCAATCCTGTCAATCCCATTCATAATGTAAAAGGTCTCTATCAGTTCACCCCTCAGTCTTCTCTTTTCTAGACAATAAAGACCAAGCCTGTTCAATCTTTCCTGACAGTTATAATCTGACTATTCTGCCACTCCAGTAAGTCTTTTTTAACATCTCTAGTGCCTCTATATCCTTTTTGTAATATGGAGACCAGAACTGTTCACAGTGTTGTAAGTATTATCTAACCAAGGTTCAACGGTTATATGCAAGTCTAATATGATGCTTTTCTGTCCCATCTCTCAAGAAATGAACGCCAATGCTTAGTTTGTTTTTTTTTGCTTTTTTCTGGCCTTATTAACCTGGTTTTATGTTCTTATCAGAATACTGAGAGCTGGCACACTTTCCATTTCAGGAACTCTGTCAGGATCAAGCAAGGTCAGGTACGGCGTGATAAGATCCATAGTAAAACTTTCCTCCACTGCCCCGACAATAGCAGCTTTTATATATCATGGATCTAGAAGTTCAAGTTGCATTTAGATACGTCATGTTTATGAGCTGAAAGTCCAGTCTCTGTGCAGACCAGTTTTTTATATTCTTTTCACGGGATCTGGATGTCACTGGCATTTATTGCCCATCCCTAATTGCCGTTGAGAGAAGGTGGTCGTGAGGTACCTTCTTGAACCGCTGCAGTCCATGTGGTGTAGATACACCCACTGTGCTGTTAGGAAGGGAGTTCCAGGATTTTGATCCGGCAACAGTGAAGGAATGGCGATATAGTTCCAAGTCAGGATAGAGTGTGGCTTGGAGGGGAGTTTGCAGGTGGTGGTTTTCCCAGGCATCTGCTGCCCTTGTCCTTCTAGGTAGTCGTGATTGCAAGTTTGGAAGGTGCTGTCGAGTGCTTGGTGAGTTGCTGCAGTGCATCTTGTAGATGGTACACACTGGTGCCACTGTGCTTCAGTGGTGGAGGGAATGAATGTTGAAGGTGAAGAATGGGGTGCCAAACAAGCGGGCTTCTTTGTTCTGGATGGTGTTGAGCTTCTTGAGTGTTGTTGGAGCTGCACTCAACCAGGCAAGTGGAGAGTATTCCATCACACTCCTATAGATGGTTGACAAGCTTTGTGGAGTCAAGAGGTGAGTTAGTCGCTGCAGAATTCCCAACCTCTGACTTGCTCTTGTAGCTACAGTATTTATGTGGCTGGACCAGTTCATTTTCTGGTCAATGGTAACCAGCAGGATGTTGATAGTGGGGAATTCAGGATGGTAATTCCTTTGAATGTCAAGGGGAGATGGTTAGATTCCCTCTTGTTGGAGATGGTCAATGCCTGGCACATGTGTGGCATAAATGTAACTTGCCACTTATCAGGCCAAGCCTGGATGATGTCCAGGTTGTTACGGTCAAGTGAGGAGGGGTTGAAGGGCTTCCCTCTTTTCCCTCTCCATGTTAGACCATAACAGGTTTAATTCTTTCTTAAAGTGGATGTACTGGAAAATTCAGTAGGTGTTTGATTATTTACTTGCTATGATCATAACGAGAACCAATCGGACAGGTTTTCTTAAGTTAACAACGAAAGAGGTTAACTTTATTGTACCTAATCTGAACTTATAAAATAATAAACTTGCAAACTTTCACGCTCACACACACTAGAGGTTTGCACACACACAAATAGGTTACAGTCTGGGGAAAGGTAGATTGGTTGAATTAGAGTCCATAAAAAAAACTATACAGTCTGTGGGGTTTGGTGATTCAGCTGACTTCCAGCTGAACTCTGTGATCCTGAGGCTTTTAGTTTGAAGAGGTAGATGACTGGTTCGGTGAGTATCTTGGAGATAGCGATGCAGATGATTTCCTCCAATGGGGTTTCTGATTGTAGCCAGAGTATGCAGAGGTAGTCAGTCAACAAGCAGGATTTGAAAGCTTTCAAGCTGAATGGAGAGAGGGACCCCTCAGGATCTACTCATGTCACAGTCCAGTTGCTTCTCCCCTGCCTCAGAGAAAACACCAGCTTAAAACCACAGATGGGGAGGGGCTTGTCACATGACAGTCACTCAGTGATTCAAAACATAGGCACAGTGGCGCAGTGGTTAGCACCACAGCCTCACAGCTCCAGGGACCCGGGTTCAATTCTGGGTACTGCCTGTGCGAAGTTTGCAAGTTCTCCCTGTGACCGCGTGGGTTTTCGCCGGGTGCTCCGGTTTCCTCCCACTGCCAAAGACTTGCAGGTGATAGGTAAATTGGCCATTGTAAATTGCCCCTAGTAGAGGTAGGTGGTAGGGAATATGGGATTACTGTAGGGTTAGTATAAATGGGTGGTTGATGGTTGGCACAGACTCGGTGGGCCGAAGGGCCTGTTTCAGTGCTGTATCTCTAAATAAATAAATAGCAGTTAGCAATATTTCTCTCTTGCAAAAAAGAACAAGCAGTTCCTTTAAACTTCCTGGGTCTTGGTTCTTGCTGGGGAATTAGCAGACATTTCGTCTCTCTCCTCACAGCATTGCAGTGTAGGATACAGTGTTGCAAATTAGGTAGCCAACTTAAGCTGCCAGCAAAATCAACTTTTAGCTGGTCTTTTAAAAATGTCTTTTGAAAAAGATTTTATATTCAGATCTCCAGTCAGTGGAATTAAGAAAATTATCATTCAACAAAGCGCATTGGCATAACAAGGTCTTGCTGCATATGGACACAGACTGCTTCAGTATCTGAGGAGTCGTGAATGATGCTTAACATTATGCAATCATCAGTGAACATCCCCACTTCTGACCTTATGATGGAGGGAAGGTCATTGATGAAGCAGCTGAAGATGGTTGGGCCTAGTGGTGATATTAATTCTGGCAATTGCACATGCAGAATTGGTTGTAATCCTTTCGCCAAAATGTTACGTCATTAGCAGCAGGTGATGTCATGACATTCAGGGATTCACTTAGCAGCCATTTTGCGATGTGCCTTCTGCAGTCATGCACACTGATTATGGAAATGAGTGAAAAAGGCCTGAGATTTGATCCCCAGTCTGTGCAGTTAGCCAGGGTGTAGGAGTATAACTGTGGGCATCAGTCTTTGTGGGCTAGCGGGAGGTAAGTTCAGTACCTATTGCTTTCTGCTATCCAATGACCACGGCTGGAAAGTGCAGGTAGATGGATATGATGTGGGGGAGGTGAGAGGGGCAGTTGTGATTACATGTGATTTATCATTGCATGTCCCACTGGTACTCGAAGCCTAGGTTCACACCTGAAGAATGATCACCTGGCAAGATACCAGTGTGTCTTGTTCCCTGCCACTCGGCACCCTCACTCCTCAACCCACTAGTGTGCTACAAAACAAAAGGTTAATTTACACAAATACAAGCGTATTTTACCAGTTAGGAATGTTTGTGGCAGGTCTAATGTTTGACATCACCTCCAGCATTACCAAAAGTGAATACTGAGCCATGCAGTGTTCTGATGGAGAACACTGACTAATGTGTACTGTTATTAAAGAAAAAGTTGACTCAACATCTTATGTTATTAAGGAGAATTTTGACCTCTGTGTACTGTGTTATGAAAGTACTTCCATTTTTTAATATTTTGTGAGGACTTGTGTTTTAAAATTGTGGAAATGGATTCCTTTGGAGGACTGAAAAGATTACATAGATGCTGGACTTCTTTTTTAAAGGACTTTGGGACTTGGTTTAGAAACACTTACTCCAAGTCACATGTCTTCAGCTAAGTAAACAGCAAGAACCTTGGTGACAAAGGGGAGTTGTTTACAGAGAAATGACACGTCAAGATTTATGGTGGTCAAGCGTTGGTTTCATTTTGGATATTATTTTGAGTCAGTTGGAGATCAGCCTGCTAAGAGAGAAGTCACCAGCTCATTCTCCAGAATCCAGTGTGATAGCTGAAACAGCTGATGCTGCATTTCTCCTGGAAAGCCTGCCAGACTAGTCCTCGACTTCGCCTGAAGAGAACTGCTCTAAAAAGATCCCAGTGACAGCCGTCTACGAGTATTTGGGATGCCAGAATAAAGGGACAACTGATATTCATTCTCCTTCAAGAATGAACAAGTATTTTGTAAAGAGATCCCTGCAGCGAAAACTTCTTTATTTTTTCTTTAACCAGTTTTTTTTGTGTGTGTGTGTGTGTGTGTGTGTGTGTGTGTGTGTGTGTGTGTGTGTTGGGCTAATTTAAGGGAACTTTCATATTTCAATCTGTGTGCATCTTTACTGAATAAGTCTTGTTTTATAATAAATTGATAATCTTGTTTATTAAAGAAACTTGGTGGATTTTATTCTGAAATAAAATAGTATATATAATTGGTATCGGTAACTGGGTAAACATTTAAATATATGTTGTGACCCATGGAGAAGTGGAACGAGAGAAAGACAGTGCACTCCTGCCTCAGTCGAAACAACTGTTCATGAGAAAATTGACCTGCTTGTACTGTTACTAAGCTTATATTTGTTTCAGTGCTGTGATCGATTTGAACAAACCAGAGTGAGAGTATAAGCATATTTTAACTTTGTTTTGAATCTAGAGCACGCGGATGGCTTTGGACCATCTTGAATCGGTGCCAGAGAGATTGAGTATCCTAGATGGCATCCGAGATCTGGAGGTAAAGACATTTTAATTGTTTTAATGGCCCTTTTTCATAACATGCGTTCTCACAAAATGTGAAAACATTGAGTGGAAAATTTATGTTTCATGGTGAAGTTGTAAAGCTTAATGCACGAAATCTCTGACTGTGGAAGGTTCCAGACAGATTTTGGAAATATTTGGAACTCTTTTATCGACAGGAATAGTCTTTTTATATACTTAAAGTATTAGAACCTCTAGTACAGAAATATTGTGTTTTGTACTGGACCTGTACCTGGGACTCCAGTATTGCTACTGAAGATGCGATATCGGTATGTGGAATACAGCTCAATCTTGATCCACAGATTGAATTTGCCAAAAATCATATCCTTTAATTGGACCTCCCCTTTAATGGGAATGACTGAACATGGTACATTTATAAAGGTTATAGTACAGAGCAACAGAAAAAGGAAAAGATGGATTAGTGTTTCTGTTGAAGTCCCCTTGCCAGAACTGAGAGATAATCAAGACTTGTGTATAGGATTAGATAAGATGAAGTGAGGAGGGAAGAGGGCAGTAAAAATCAGGTATGTTGATCTGTTGAAACTGCTTCAGTAGCCTGTAAACAGATTTTAGTTGTTAGCATTCCCACTTGCAGGTCGGGGGCAAGGGTTCAAGCCTACTCCAGAACATGAGCATAACATACGTGGACACTTAAGTACAACACTCGAGGAACACTGCTTTGTCAGGGGTTGTTTACCCTGGCTGGAGAGTCGAGAACCAGGTTGTCCAACATATGGACCGTGGCTGTAAACTGTACCGGGCTGTTCCTCATCTTCACTCTCACCAGGGATCCGAAGTGTCAGTTTCACACCTGACACCTGCTGACATCGAGAACAGCAGTTTAAAAGCACGCTGGAAAACTGCGAATCTGCTCAAAGTTCAAAAAACCTCTGTTCCCGATGTCAGTACCTGTCAGCTGTGACTCTGACAGTGCCATGTTTTTTTTTAAAGAAAACTGACCAACCATCTGCTGAGGGTTCCTGCTGTCTGCAGCTGTCAGAGAGAGAGGGAGGGAGGGAGACATAGAGAGAGAGTGGGGAACAGACAGTTTTTTATTCATTCATGGGATGTGGGCGTCGCTGGCTAGGCCAGCATTTATTGCCCATCCCTAATTTCCCATGAGAAGGTGGTGGTGAGCTGCGTTCTTGAACCGCTGCAGTCCATGTGAGGTAGGTACACCCACAATGCTGTTAGGAAGGGAGTTACATGAATTTGACCAAGCGGCAGTGAAGGAACAGCGATATAGTTCCAAGTCAGGATGGTGTGTGATTTGGAGGGGAACTTGCAGGTGATGGTGTTCCAATGCATTTGCTGCCCTTGTCCTTCTAGTTGGTAGAGATCGCGTGTTTGGAAGGTGCTGTCTAAGGAGCCTTGGTGCGTTGCTGCAGTGCATCTTGTAGATGGTATACACTGCTGCCATTGTGCGTCAGTGGTGGAGGGAGTGAATGTTTGTGAATGGGGTGCCAATCAAGCGGGCTGCTTTGTCCTGGATGGTGTCGACCTTCTTGAGTGTTGTTGGAGCTGCACCCATCCAGGCAAGTGGAGAATATTACATTACACTGCTGATTTGTCCCTTGTAGAGGGTGGACAAGCTTTGGGGAGTGGGTAGGTGAGTTATTCGCCGCAGGATTCCTCGCCTCTGACCTGCTCTTCTAGCCACGGTATTTATATGGCTAGTCCAGTTCAGTTTCTGGTCAATGGTAGTCCCTAGGGTGTTGATAGTGGGGGATTCAGTGATGGTAATGCCATTGAATGTCAAGGGGAGATGTTAGATTCTCTCTTGTTGGAGATGGTCATTGCCTGGCACTTGTGTGGTGTGAATGTTACTTATGCTTGTCAGCCCAAGCCTGGATATTGTCCAGGTCTTGCTGCATTTCTACACTGACTGCTTCAGTATCTGAGGAGTTGCGAATGGTGCTGAACATTGTGCCTACATCAGCAAACATCCCCACTTCTGACCTTATGATTGAAGGAAGGTCATTGATGAAGCAGCTGAAGATGGTTGGGCCGAGGACACTACCCTGAGGAACTCCTGCAGTGATGGCCTGGAGCTGACATGATTGACCTCCAACAACCGCAACCATCTTCCTTTGCGCTGCATATGATTCCAACCAGCGGAGAGTTTTCCCCCTGATTCCCATTGACTTCAGGAGCTAGGGCTCCTTGATGCCACACTCGGTCAAACGCTGCCTTGATGTCAAAGGCAGTCACTTTTACCTTACCTCTTGAGTTCAGCTCTTTTGTCCATGTTTGAACCAAGGCTGTAATGAGGTCAGGAGCTGAGTGGTCCTGGCGGAACCCAAACTGAGCATCACTGAGCAGGTTATTGCTAAGCAAATGCTGCTTGATAGCATTGTCAATGACACCTTCCATCACTTTACTGATGATTGGGAGTAGACTAATGGGGCGGTAATTTGCCGGGTTGGACTTGTCCTGCTTTTTGTGTACAGGACGTACCTGGGCAATTTTCCACATTGCTGGGTAGATGCCAGTGTTGTAGCTATACTGGAACAGCTTGACGAGGGGCGCAGCAAGTTCTGGAGCACCAGTCTTCAATAATACTGCCGGAATATTATCAGGGTGCCTAGCCTTTGCAGTATCCAGTGCCTTCTGTTGTTTCTTGATATCATGCGGAGTGAATCGAATTGGCTAAAGTCTGGTATCTGTGATGCTGGGGACTTCAGGAGGAGGCTGAGATGGATCATCCACTCAGCAGTTCTGGCTGAAGATTGTTGCAAATGCTGGGCTCCCCCATCATTGTGGATGGGGATATTTGTGGAGCCATCTCCTCCAGTTAGTTGTTTAATTGTCCACCACCATTCACGACTGGATGTGGCAGGACTGCAGAGCTTAGATTTGATCCGTTGGTTATGGGATCGCTTAGCTCTGTCTATCACATGCCGCTTACGCAGTTTGGCATGCAAGTAGTCCTGTGTTGTCGCTTCGCCAGGTTGACACCACATTTTGAGGTATGCCGGGTGCTGTTCCTGGCATGCCCTCCTGTACTCTCCATTGATCCAGGGTTGGTCTCCTGGTTTGATGGTAACGGTAGAGTGGGGGATATGCTGGGCCATGAGGTTACAGATTGTGTTTGAGTACAATTCTACTGCTGATGGCCCACAGTGCCTCACAGATGCCCAGTTTTGCATTGTTAGATCTGTTCGAAATCTATCCCATTTAGCACGGTGGTAGTTCCACACAACACGATGGAGGGTATCCTCAATGTGAAGGTGGGACTTCATCTCCCAAAGGACCGTGTGCTGGTCCTCCTACCGATGCTGTCATGGACAGCATCTGCAGTAGAGTGGGGGAAGAGAGAGAGAGAGACAGAGAGTGGGGAAGAGAGAGAGAGAGACAGAGAGTGGGGAAGAGAGAGAGAGAGAGAGAGAGTGGGGAAGAGAGAGAGAGAGAGAGAGTGGGGAAGAGAGAGAGAGAGTGGGGAAGAGAGAGAGAGAGAGAGAGTGGGGGTGGGGAAGAGAGAGTGAGAGTGGGGAAGAGAGAGAGAGAGAGAGAGTGGGGAAGAGAGAGAGAGAGAGAGAGAGTGGGGAAGAGAGAGAGAGAGAGAGAGTGGGGAAGAGAGAGAGAGAGAGAGAGTGGGGAAGAGAGAGAAGAGAGAGAGAGTGGGGAAGAGAGAGAGAGAGAGAGAGTGGGGAAGAAGAGAGAGAGAGAGAGAGTGGGGAAGAGAGAGAGAGAGAGAGAGTGGGGAAGAGAGAGAGAGAGAGAGAGTGGGGAAGAGAGAGAGAGAGAGAGAGTGGGGAAGAGAGAGAGAGAGAGAGAGTGGGGAAGAGAGAGAGAGAGAGAGAGTGGGGAAGAGAGAGAGAGAGAGAGAGTGGGGAAGAGAGAGAGAGAGAGAGTGGGGAAGAGAGAGAGAGAGAGAGAGTGGGGAAGAGAGAGAGAGAGAGAGAGTGGGGAAGAGAGAGAGAGAGAA